>NC_057811.1:303949177-304249177 GCF_018294505.1 Triticum aestivum | reverse complement strand
TGTCTTTGTCCTTTATCTATGCTTGTTGTGTTGACATGGTAATCCAGTAGTGTGGTGAAGCTCCCCGCATTATGAACAATGCCAGATTATGCTATTGATATTTTGAACTTACTCTTTATTTTCTAATTTCAAATTGGATGGAATTGGCAGCACAGTTATCATCTTTGTTTATACACGTGGAAACCTATCATCTCTCTGCTTGTTTCAGGGTGATATGCCTGTTGGCATGCACAAGTCTGCTGAAGGCTGTGAGACAAACCCAACATATATTGTAGCAGAGAAGGCAAAACATCTTGAAGATAGCGAGACAACCCCAAAGTCTTGTCTTGATGCAGTGTTCAAGTTACTTGAGACTAGTAGTCAGACAAGCTCACGGAATTCGCTGTCTGAATCAGTTCGACTTCTTCCGTCCCAAGTTCTAGCAGAAAGGCATTCTGCAACTCAACTTCGCCTTGAAGTCCTATCTCTAAGAAAGATTGCGGAGAACACCAATGATAACCTCATTGCTAAACAGCTACACCTGGAAGCTATGACTGACATGCTAGGCCGGTCTCACAGCCTTGCTCAGCAGCTTGCGCAGCAGTTCCCACGCAAGGCTAATCTTTCTTGAACTGTCATGGAAGTGGTCTCGGTTCAGTATTATTTTGTTACACTGCAATGGTGCCCAGTTTTTGTAATCTGCTTCTTCGTTGCGCTTTATGATTACTGGTGGCGAACTTTGATGCCCAGTTGATGGTATATACCATAAATCCTTTATTGTATAGTGTAGGTTTATTCTAAGTTACTATGTCGTAATTTCTTTATTGTATAGAGTAGGTTTGTTCTTAATTCCTACTAGTTACTACCATCATTCGCTATATGAAAAAAATTATCTGATGTAATCGACCGGGCCGAAGCATTCGACACTAACGGGCCTGGTTTTTAGCGGGCCACAATTGGGCTGGCCTGCATCTTTCTTGGGCCCGAATGGCCATTGGGGCCTTCACACTTTGCGCCGGGCCCACAACTTACTCCGGCCTATATTCAGCTCAAATTTTAGTTGGGGATTTTGTGGACCCAGCGCTTAGATTGGCCCAGGTAGCGTTGGGCCATTAACAGGCTGAATATTCTACTGGCCTATTACGGCCCAGAAGAAACCATGGGCCTTTAGCAGGCCAAAATGCATGTTGGGCCTCAATTTTCACTAGTCGTTGACGGGCCTTCAGCAGGCTGAAATGTAGACCGGGCCTTTTTGGCCCAGTTATATGACGGGTCGTTACTAGGCCGAAACATATCTTGGGCCTTAGTTGGCCCACTGATATCATGGGCCTTTAAGAGGCCGAAAGCTTAGTACTTGCATCAACGGGCCGAATTATACGATAGGCCTTTAACAGGCCCAAAGCCACGTTGGGCTGAACTGTTGCCACCTTTATCACGGGCCGTTAGTGGGCCGGATGTCGCGTTGGACCATATATGGCTCATGGGCAGCACGGGCCATTCCCAGGCCGAAAGACACACCGGGCTGTAATGGGACCATGTCTACATCGGGCCTCTAACAGGTCGAAATTGACTAGGCTGTAATTGGGCCCAAATATTCGGTGAACAATTAACGGGCCAGACCTGGTTTCGGGCCGTAAATGGGCCTTATTAAACATGCCGTTATTGGGCTGGCCCACTAGAACCTGAGTAAGTGCTATGGGCCTTTGACTGGGCCGACCTTTTTAACCTATATGGGCCTCTATTCGGCCCTGCCATGTGTCGACGTATCATAGGCATGTCTCCTCCAATGGACGGGCAACATCTGGCACACCGAGGAGTAGACACATGTTTCCTCCGGCCAATGAGAATTTTACACATGGAAAATCACCATTGGTCCGGGCTGTTAACGGGTTATCGGATCCAATACCGGACCCGATAGCTTAACGGCGAGCCGTTACAGTGGATGCCACGTGTCGGTCACCCTTGACGAAAGCACTTCTATTATGCACTATTTATCATCATGGAAGTGGACACTTCCGTTATGGTAATTTTGGTAATGTCATGGAACACTTCTACGATAGCACATGTATGACTATCTTGATTATGTCATAAATTTGTCATGGATGTACATGCATGACAGAAAACGTGACCTACTGTGACAACCACGTATCATCACGGAAGTGTATTTTTTGTAGTGAATAGGTGTGTCCAGCAAGGACAGATGACACAAACTAAAAGAAAAACAAGCAAACAATCATATAATACAAGACGCTCCAAGCAAACTCCTGATATGTGGCACCCTGGCTCCAACTAAAATAACGATGGTCACTAGAAGAAAGAGGGGATGCCTTCCGGGGCATCCCCAAGCTTAGTTGCTTCATTCTCTATGGCACCCTAGCTCAGAAGGACCGGAACGCCCCGTATTCCAGCCCAGAGATCGAGGTAAGTCTCTGGAATACAACACTGCCTGGCATAGAACAGATCAACTCTTTATGACAATCGATATGGAAACAAGGGGATTACATCGGCACGGCAACACTATGCCTGCCAAGGTTGCTCTATGTAAGCAGCAGAACAACACATAGCAGCGGAAAATATTCTAGCAGCGGAACAACAATGACGACTATGGACTCCATTCAGTAGGGATGCTGGCTGGAACATTTATCCAGCTCGCATACACACGATCCTCGGCAAACAAGCAAGCAGACAAGGCATGACCTGTAAACTGGCATGACATGCCAGGACAGTACATTGAATGTACTTGCAAGCTCACATCAACCAAAGCAATCAAGACAAACAACAACATGGCAATTACAGGTTAATTAGCAAGGATGAACATGATACAGCTAGAACAACATGGCATGGACAAGATGAACATGATATAGCTAGAACAATACAAGATGAGCATGGCATGAAAATATGAGGATACTAGCATGCAACATGTTAACAATATCATGAACCAACTTACTCTGTTCGGGGTTACCTCGTAACCTCCAGATGAATCACTTACCTTCATGGTCATCACATGATCACCTCAGGATCAAATCAAGCTTGGTATTAACAATAACGTAGTAATCATTACATGACCACAAGGAGCTTGATCTTTACCCTTGATTCCCGCATAACACAATAAACATCAACCAACTTTGGTATCCACGATACCACTGTGATCCTCTCGCGATCACATAAGGATCAACCACTTCTTTCATTATCGAACAGGGGTTGTTACTAAATAGCTTATTATTACTCTTGACCTATAGTGTGACCTACTACAAACTGGGCCCTCATCCGCGGGCGCGGCTATCAATAGATTTAAACACACTCTCTAGAGGTTAGCACACTGTACCCACATCACGGAACCCAAGGACTTGTACTTCCATTCGGGTGGACCAACGGCATTCTGACAAAACCGATCTATCGCCATGACACTCTCCCGGCCACTCCGACCAACTCCCCTTTGGGTTAAGCCATGGGTTGCCCTGATGCCACTCCAGACATCACCGTTGTGGCAAAACAATTGTCCCAAACGGGGACATGGTACCAAAACAACTACGGGCACACAAGGCTTATGTCCGCCTAACTGATCAGGGTAGCGCACGCCCATAACCTTCCCTAGTTGGAGGCACCGGCGAGAGGCACGACAATAGACCCAGTTAGGAGCCCCCATAAAGCAAGTGTGGCTGCACTGGTCAGTTCGTTTTCGATGGCACTATGACTCAGCCAACAGGTGTTCATGTTCGATTAAAGTCCAGTTAAACTTGAATGAGGAACAGCTGACACTACTAGGAATAGGGCTATAGCTAATATGGACACAAATGGCGCACCATGTGTAGGTATGCCATTAGTGTCCATATCACTAATGGCGCACCACACCCACGGTGCGCCACTACTAACAATTATTTTTTTTAATTTTTTTGCAAAACTAGTAATGGCGCACCATGTAACAGGTGTGCCATTAGTAACCAGGATTACTAATGGCGCATTGGTAGGTGGTGCGCCATTGGTAGCTTTGACCAAATGCACCCCCCATGGATCTCCTTTTCAGTTTTAAAAAAATAAAAGAAAATGATGGAAATGTCAAAAAAATAAAAGAAAATAAGTTTCCCACGTGATATGTGGTCTAGTTGTTGGGAAAATTTACAAATATGAATTTCGACTTTATTTGCAAAATATCCCTGGAATTTAGTAAAATGGGCATAACTTTTGCATACGAACTCGGATTAAAAAGTTTTTTATATGAACATTTCCAGAATCCCCAAAAACCTAACAAAACGAAAGATACGGGGCTTTTAAGATCTAGAGGGGGAAAAATGGAAAAAAATTCAAACTTATTAGTGGCGCACCATTTGCTAGGTGCACCACTAGTAGCAGAAAAAAAATTGGTTTCGAATTTTTTTTTGGAAAAATGTTCGAATTATGATAAGTAATATGACCGGGAAGTTTGAAATATTTTTTCAAAATTTCATCACATTCATAAACATGAACAAAGTCATAGACATCAACTAGGTTTAATAGGATTGGTATGATGGATATATCAACAAGTGCCCGTTAAGTGAGGTGGTGCTGGGGTTGGATGGAACTGTGAAGTTAAGCATGCTCGGGCTAGAGTAGTGTGAGGATGGGTGACCTTCCAGGAAGTTTGACCACGGAGTGCGATTTGACTTGAGATTAAGCATATTGACCCGAGATTAAGCCATAGTGACCCGAGTTTAAGAAAAAAAATTGAAAAAATATTTTTTGAAAAAAAAATGAATTTTTTTAATAATGAAGCACCAGATATGTGGTGCACCATTACTAAGTCAGATATTAATGGCGCACTGTTGGACATAGTAATGGCGCACTACCAGGTGCGCCACTATTATCTGGTATACTAATGGCGCACCAGGGGTGTGCCATTAGTACTTGTTACTAGTGGTGCACCTATAGTGCACCATTAATGGCCAAAACAGGTGCACCACTAATTAGCCTTTTCCTAGTAGTGCGAGTCATATTAAAATAACATGATGCAATTACAATGGATGAGCATGATATCATCATAAGCATGGAGGTGCAACATAATCATCATGCATAACAAGAATGAATCATTTATCCAAACGAGCATGGCATACTTACGAGCGTAAGCATAATACTACACATGAGCATAGCATGACCACTAGCATCAGAAATCAAAATATGCAAGAGCATAGCAAGAATACTACCAAGTAAGCATGTAACCAACTAGATGCATCAGAACATAGAATGAAGGTGGACATGAAACCACGAGCATAACCGAAACAACGACACTAGCAGCAAATAAGCAGGCAGTAAACAGGCAAACATTTATTAAATATTCAAGTAGAAACCATGGATACTGCATGGCTATCATGCAAGTGGCTATTGTGGCTTGCCTGGGGGTGACGGGAATCCAGGAAGAAGTGCCGTGAAGCCACGGAACGAAACGCCTGGCGTACTTCTCTCAAAGGAGGCTGATTAGAAGCAAGGGTACAAAGGTCATTTTCATAGTAAGACCACCTAGTTAAATTGGTACCAAGAGAAAGATCTCGGCGAGACGAAGAAGTGGGTGTTGGTTTCACCTCGATCAGAGTTATGGTTGAAGAGATACAAGGTGTAGAAGCTCAGGGACCTATCTGTGAATAAAACCCCTACAAACAAGTCCCCGGGAGGAAAAACTAAAAGCACCTTCGGGCCGATTATGTTTTCTGAAAAGGAAAACACATTTAGATCCGTAGTAGATTGAAAATACGCTTTCACAAAACTAAAAACACATTCTACCAAAATGCGCTTCCACTTACTGCACTGGGCCCGGGCTTTAAGCCACTTAGGGGCGGGTCCCACGCAGCAGGGGGAGGGGCCAGCGTGGTCGTCATCTACCTCCGCCCCTCACTCCTAGTCTTCCTTGAGCGGAACATAGCAAGGACCAGAGGAGGAGCACGGCGACTAGCCCGGGCGGCTCCGGCGATCTCGGGCCAAATGGAAACCATCGACGGGCTCGTGGAGGTCTCCCACGTCCGTTCAGAGGTGAAGGAAGGAGTGGGGAGGAGCAGCGATGAGTGGCGCCAGGGAGGTGGCAGAGGCGGGCGGTGGTGGTGGTTGGCGATGGCCAGGGGCACTCCGACAAGGGGCAATGGGGTGGGTGCGACTCGCGGAGGTGAGAGGGAGTCAGTCGATGGCTCAGGAAGAGGAGAGGGCCTAAGGCGGCCGGTTGGAGGGTATCTCCGGTGATGGCCTTGAACGAACAATGAAGAACGACAAAGATGGGGCACTCCGGTGGGCAAGAGAGGCAAGGGAGGAGGTGGTGAGGTGCGGGAGGAGTTGGGCACGCCTTATCTAGCTGCGGGGAGTAAAGCATCACGGGTGAGCTCCAACGTGGCTCTAATGGAGGACAGGGGCTGGATGCGGCACGAGCATGGCGTTTGCGATGCATTCATGGCGAACGAGGACGAGCCAGAGGCACGGGTCGATGCATAGGCTCACGGGAGAGCTACTAGACATGGAGGGACGTCAAGATGCCGAGGGAGCAGACGAGAACAGCGGCCGAAACAAGCCAGAGCTTGTTGTTTGCATGACGCAAGCGTGATCAGCACGTGCACTGGAGCAAGTGGCATGTTTTGGCCCGACCTATCTTGTCCAGTAGATAGTGCATACTACCCTTAGTATCAACGAAGAAATAAATGAGCTCAGGGGCAAAGAAGAGATTGGTAGGAGGCTCCAATGCAGATGAACAACAACCTGTTTGTGCTGTGGTGAGGAAGATCCGAGAGAGGATCGACCCTGGTCCTTTCCATGGAGTTATTACATGCTAAGATGATGGTGATGACCAAAAATTAGCTTAAGACGGAGGGTTTAGCTAACACTTGCTGTAGAAACCACTAGACTCGACAGAAATGCGAAATATGAAGTAGCACTCACACAAATGCTTTGCATGAGCTGAAACATGGAGGAGATGCGTTATTTGATTATATGAAGCTGCTATAAAAGTTTCATGCCATTTGGAAATACCAAAATGGTACATGCTTCACAATGCAGCTCTCTGGACAGAATTTAAGAAAAGCATCTGAGCAAAATTGGCTTGATAAAATGAGCCAAAAACTTGTGGATAGAGTTTATATGGATAGGATAATGTCCTGGTAAATTTTCAGCTTAATTGAAGCAATATAAAATATAATTGCTTCACAACCTGAAAATCTGACCAGAAACCAAGATTTGATGCTAAGATCGCATAGTGTGATGAAATGAGCCCAAATCTTGAGGAGAGTGATGATCTGATCATATGAAGGACCTTGCAAAATTTCAACTCATTTGGATTATCCTAGCTAGTACTTCCTTCATAAAGAATTCCCTTAGACATGAAGTTTAAAAAATTGCTCAGGAATATCCAGTAGTAAAATTAGAGGCAATGATATGGACATGAAAAGGTGTCCAAAAAGTTTGGGGTCAATCAAGCAAAGGCAAATGACACTTGCTTCTCAAAAAGCCACTTAGGGCAGAATGATAAAAGGAATATTTGTGAATTATATTTGAAGATGCCAAGAAGGGTTTTGACATATTTGAGGAAGATATGACCCAAACAATTTATGAAAATTATTTGGAAATTTGGGAGTGATAGAAATATAGGTTGCTTCACAACCTAGGGCAAAAAGAGTTATTCCTAAAATAGAAAAGAAATATTCCCAATAAAAAGAATATTGGGATTTGGGCTAGGTTGAGAAATTATTTATAGGATGTCAAGCCACTATGGAACCTGGGAAGACATGATCTTCCCAAGTTTTTGGATCATAGAGCCACGGAAAAGCAAATCAAAACAATAACTCAAATGAAATCAAAAGAAAAAGAAAGAGCCAAAATCCAGGGTGTTACAAACCTTCCCCCCTTAAAGAAATCTCATCCTCGAGATTTGGTTGCTCAGCGATGAAGTCAATATATCTGACTCAAGGAATCCGTTTCCAACTCGGGTTTCCTTTATATTCTGTTCCTACTGGATTTCATCTGACCTATTGCCTTGCTCTGGGGTGGTTTGCTTCACCACATCGGACATCCTGACTTACCTCATGTGCTAAGGTTCACACTGGCTCCAAACTTTCTTTCATATCTATTGACTTAGTCGAGGTCCAAAAGATTGTCATAACTGATGTACGTGTCCTTCTCAATAGTGATTCTCGGTGCAGGTATTATTCTTTTATTTAGTACCGAGAATATTCGACAAAGTATATCTCCTCGGGGAACAATGAATCTCTTCTATCCATTTATTGGGTTTTGCGAATATATGCATGCCCTTTTGTTCAAAATAGTTATGTGAATCATACCTATTCTCCTGACGGATTCTGACTTCTCGCAGGAGTTTCTGAATTATCTTGACTGGTGCCACCAGTCCGTACCAAATATTTGACTATCACTTGTCATGGCTGATAAAAATTGTACCACCTTCTGTCGCTAACCTTCACAGACTTGACTGGCGATGTTTTGGGAAAAATAATCTTGTGCATGACTGACTATTCTTTAATCAATTACGATAAGTGAGGGTACATGTTGTGAGACTGTCAGTCAACATTCAGATCACTCATTCTGTCAGTGTATTCATGTGGATGGTAAGCCGTGTGCTGCCATAACACGGTTGCTGGAGCTGACCTGTTTAGTTGGACTTTGGTCTGACACGATAGGCATGGATATTCGATACTGACAATACTGAGCACATACAGTTTGCTGAGCGGGTTACCTTGCTATGAGGTCCTTACCAAGACGGAGTAGACCCCTTAGGTATATCTTCATGGTGATCGATACTGACTCAAACTGTCCAGGGTCTTTGTACCCGGTTGGTCATGCAACCATGATCATACTTGTAGTGCCGATTCTTGTTCCTTCATTATTGTTTTATTGACCAGGATCCTTTATTTGAAAGGCATATATATTCATTCTTCGTGTGACCATGGGTGCTGTCATATGCACTATTTGGAAATCATACCTTGGCCTTGTTCGTGTCTCGATTCTCGGGGTAGTTGCCAGGCTCATGTGTGCTTGTACGAAGCTTATTGTTGTCGTCAATGTTGCCTTTCTTCAAGACTTGTCAATTCTTGCATCACTCATCGGCTTTCTTTCTCTTGCATAACCAATGAGGTTGTCGGATGCTTACCTTGAATTCTTCCTTTTACGAGGGTCTTGCATGAATTCGGCAACATGCTCACTGTATATAGAAATATCTGATTCCCAAGGTGTACATGCGTCCTATCTGATTTCCTTCTTTCTAACCAATCCGTTGCGGATCTGAGATTTGTGATGCACTGACATATACTTGCCAACTCATTATTTAATATCTTATACCAGTGTCATATTAAAGAAGATTGGGCAGCTTGCATTGGAAGCCATCGTGAGTATCTTGCTGAGGAAGACTGGGTGGCCTCTGCTTGAAGCTATTGGTGGATAGCTTGCTGAGGAAGGTTGTGTAGCGTACCTCATAAGCTTCCCCCTTAAAGACTTGCTAGGGATGACTCGGTACCTTATGCCAGAAGCTTTTGCAGTATCTTATTGAAGAAGACCAGATATATTGCATTGGAATCCATTCATACATTACTGATGCAGACTGGGGAATCGTGTCTGGTGCGCTTCGCTGTTAAGTTGTGGAGAGGGATTGGAATGATTTTCTTTGTGAATGGAATAACATATATATATATTCTTGTCATTCCGGCTGCTGATAACTTGTATGACAAGGATTGTGTGACCATCCTTCTTACTAAATTCATTGCATATCCAGACTGACTTCGGGATGTCGCATGTTTCAAATTTGACTCATCGTAGAATCAATCATTGTGTACGGATCATACCTTTGACTTGAAATGCACTGTTGGACTTGGATCCAATTTTGTTCTTCTGCTGGTTTAATCATTGCTGCAGTAAAGATGGATCTCTGGCGGGTACTTGTTACCGAAAGTCTGAGCAAAATATAACTTGTATTCTGATCGGATGTCTGCCATACGATGCTTCTCAGCTGAAAATCTCATTGTTTTTAACTGAGTTCCTTCGTGTATATCTTTACTTCTCACGGCTTGCTCTGATTCGGTGTCAATTGATGAGCACTTTCCAAAAGGGGGTAACACCGAAGATTCAAAACAAAGAAGCACGAGAAAATGATTTATTGCAATAAAGCACACAACAAACAAGCTACATAACTACTCCACACAGGCATACACAAGTATGGTACTACAACATATGCATCTGCACTACACATAGGACTACACCCTATGCTTGAGAAAACACTTGGGAACTGATGAAAAAACTAAGGGAGTAGCAAGTGGAACTGCTGACTCTGAAACTCCGAATGGATGAGGCGGAGGGGTTGGAGAAGCTGGCGGAGATTGAGGTAGGGCGGCACCAAGCAATCTCCTGGCTTGAATGGCATCTCGGACTAATTCAGAAATAAGAAGACACTCAGCCGTCATGTAACGGGACATGGCGAGGATAGCTGGATCATCTTGAGGGTTGACAGAAGGGAACTTGATCCGCTTAGGATTCTCGATGGTGGTGGGATAGTACTGATAAGCATGGTTCTCTTGCACCATGCACTCTTGATGACAAAGCCCGGTGATTCCTGCCATTGCGGCGAGCTGAACGGCACGCTAGGGAGTAGCACCATAACCACCGTGGTAACTGTAGGTGCGCTTACCAATAGGAATCGGGCTGATAGATGAACATGAGCAACATACTCCATGATTCTTCCTCCGGCAAAAAACTGGAATACTTGATAATGAGGTGGATCTTCGTTGGGATAAATGCAAGAGTGGGGCTAAATGCAGTAGGAACAACACCGGGAGCTCTGGGGATGGCATTGAACTCATGGAAGCTGACCGCCATCTACGCACGGAATAAAGGGTTAGGGGTAACCGAAATAAGACTATATGCAGCAAAAAATGCAACAACCAAATGCAAGCAAGCAGAGAGACACCCAGACCCTATATTACCGTTTTCTAACGCTCGCGAGGACTAGGGCGTCCTACAGCCAGACCTGCTCTGATACCAACCATTGTGGCACCCCGACTCAAAGAGACCGGAACTCCCCGTATTCCAGCCCAGAGATTGAGGTAAGTCTTTGGAATAAGAAACTGCTTGGCATAGAACAAATCAGCTCTTTATTACAATTGATATGGATACAAGGGGATTACATCGGCATGGCGACACTGCGCCTGCCAAGGTTGCTCTATGCAAGCAGCAGAACAACACATAGCAGCGGAGAAAATTCTAGCAGCGGAACAACGATGACGACGATGGACTCCACTCCACAGGGACGCTGGCTGGAATGTTTATCCTAACTCGTAAACACAAGATCCATGGCAAACAAGCAAGTAGACAAAGCATGACCTGCAAGATGGCATGACAAGCCAGGTCAGTACATTGAATGTACTTGCAAGCTCAGAGCAACCAAAGCAATCAAGACAAACAATAGCATGGCAATTACATGTTACTTAGTAAGGATGAACATGATACAGCTAAGCAACATGGCATGGACAAGATGAACATGATACAGCTAGAACAATACCAGATGAGCATGGCATGAACATATGAGGATACTAGCATGCAACATGTGAACAATATCATGCACCAACTTACTCTATTCGGGGTTACCTCGTAACCTCCACATGAATCACTTACCATCATGGTCATCACACGATCAACTCATGATCAAATCAAGCTTAGTATTAACAATACCGTAGTAATCATTACATGACCACAAGGAGCTTGACCTTTACCCTTGATTCTTGCATAACACCATAAACATCAAACAAATTTGGTATCCATGATACCACTGTGATCCTCTCGCGATCACAAAAGGATCAACCACTTCTTTCATTATTGAACCGGGGTTGTTATTAAACAGGTTATTATTACTGTTGACCCATAGTGTGACCTGATACGAGTCGGGCCATTATCCGCGGGCGAGGCTATCGATAGATTTAAACACACTCTGCAGAGGTTAGCTCACTGTAGCCACACAACGGAACCCAAGGCCTCGCACTCCCATTTAGGTGGACCAACGACGTTCCGAGAAAACTGATCTATCGCCGTGAACACTCTCCCGGCCACTCCGACCAATGACGCTTTGGGCTAAGTCATGGGTGGACCCGATGCCACACCGGACTTCCAACCACTACTAGGAAAAACCTTATACATAGAGGTATAGCAGTAGCGCTGGTTAAAAAAGGGCGCTATTACTAGTTGGTATTAGCGCGTACGCACAAAGAGCTCTACAGCTATAGTTATAGCAGTAGCACGCCTGCTGAAAAATGCGCTACCACTATAATTCCCATCGTGTTAGCGGTAGGATAGGAATAGTAGTTGAGATGCCACAGAAAGCGCGCTACCACTAAGGGCATTGTAGCAGCGCGTTTCACGCGTAGGGCGCTACTACTAAAAAAGAAAAGAAAATGGAAAAGAAATAGAAAAGTGAATGAAAAACAAAGAAGTAGAAAAAAGAGAAATGAAAAAAAGAAAATGTAAAAAAATGAAAAAAATAACTGTTTCACCATAGCAGTAGCGCGTTTTGCTAGAGACCGCTATAGCTAACTTAGCTATAGCGCGTTTTTCAACCAGCACTACTGCTAGTTCGACTTAACAACCGCGCGGGCTCAAAATTTTGCTAAGTCTTTTCCCCCCTCTCCACCCTGTTCCTCCAAGTCCTCTGTCGCGGTCGTCGATCACACACGCCCTCGACCTCACCGCCGCCACCGGAGGCTGCCCTCAACCTCACCGTCGTCGCCCTCGACCTCACCACCGTTGCTCGAGCCTGCCCAGGACCGCCGCCGCCCGAGCCCGCCCTCGACCTCACCGCCGTCTCCCTCGATCTCACCACCGCCGATCGAGCCTGCCCAGGACCGCTGCCGCCCGAGCCCGCCCGAGCCGCCCCTACCTCCGTCGCCGAGCACCTCCCCGCCACCGTCTCTCCCCTCTGTAAGCCCCCACCCTCCTCTCTCTCTGCATTTTCTTCCTGCCATGTTAATTAGTAGTAGTAGTAGATGTTAATTAGTAGTAGGGTTCATAGATAATGTTTTCTAGTAGTAGTAGTAGATGATGTTAATTATTAGTAGTGGTGGTACTAGTTAACCAGGGCAGTAGGGTTAATAGTAGATGTTTTTTAGTTAGGGTAATATTAGAAATTAAGTAGATATAATGTAGATGTTAATTAGTTCAGTAGGGTTTAGTTTTTGAATTGAGTTTGTTTAACTAGATATTAATTAGGGCAGTAGGGTTTAGTTTAGAGTAAAATTTAGTTTAGTAGTTAAATAAGTATAATCTATACTTGGTTTTTGATTGAGTTTGAGAGAGCATGAGATTTGCGTAGATTTTCTTGAAGTGTCAAACACTAGGAGATGCAACATTGAAGTGGTTTGATGGTGCCCAAGTGGCCTTTTGTTGTTTCCAGGGAATTAAGCCGAGTGGCCTATGTTTTGCCGGAAAGTGGATTCATTTCCGTTCCGGCAAATTTCAGGTGCTCGATTTGTCCACTTTTTAGCAAAGGTCATGCCGAAATTTTCCGTGAATTTCGGCATGACTTGTGCGACAAACTAGGACATATCGAATGCCCGGGATTTGCCGCACCGGGAAGGAATCAACGTTCCTGAAAAAACATAGGCCTTTTTATGTCATTATCATTTTATTAGGTCTAGAATTAATTGACTATATTTAATCATAGGAAACATGGCTAGCAACGATGAAGGACATGGTTCTGGTGATTGCGACAACGTCTACCGGGCGGCAGACGAATTTTTGAACCTTGCCGAGGATCAACGGTTGTTCTTGCTGGGCCCACCTATCGCATTGGAGACTGAGACCGACATCGAGACCGGCGCTGAGACTGAGACAAGCGCCAAGACTGGCACCGAGATCGGAACCAAGACTGGCGGAGCCGGTATAGAACCGAAAGCAAAGAGGCAACGACGCCCAAACCATCTCATCACTACTAGAGTTGTGGTCACGGAGGTGGACGACGGCAATTTCGAGCCAAAAGTGTCCGCGGAAGCGCGCGTGTGCTACGTTAATCAAATAGGCTGCATCGTACGGACAACCGCCACCATCAATGATGGGAAACTAAAGAAGATAGAAAATATGAGGCCCTCCCTCCTAAAGAAGCTGCACAAGGTATTCTTGTTCCCGGCCGAGATGAAAAGAAATATACTGATCCAGATAAAGGCACGGCAATGAAGAAGATAAAAAACGCGCCATGACCAAGTTTAGCGACGCGTTGGCCGCCTAGAAAGCGAGGGTGAAACATCGAATCATTAATAAAAAGGAACCCTACTCTGAGATTGTAAAGGATAATCCCACAATCACGCCAGAGCAGTTTGAAATATTTAAGGAGGCTTGCGATGCTGAAGCTGCCAAAGAAAAGTCGAAGTACATGAAGGGCCTTCGACAGAGGAACATGGGGTGCCACCACCTCGGAAGCTGTGGTTACGGCGGGAAGAGGCCCATATGGTCCAAGGAGGACGCTGAACTCGAAAGTCTGGGCATCCCAGACCCCTTGGCGGAGTTCACCGTCCAGCAGGAGCGTGATGTCCTCAGGGCCCGGTACCATCGGGACCCAGTCAAGAAGGTTTTCAAGACGGACCTGGTCACGACGGAGTTCATGAGACTGATCGTAATTTTAGTTTCTGATATATTCGACTGCACGTTTAGTCACATTTGTAAATGATCATTGTCCCTTTTGCAGAGGGAGCAGCACAAGATTGTGGCCGAAAGCGACTCGCCGTCCGAGGCGTTGGCGAGGCCCAAGTGGGACACCCCATTCAACCGGGCGTTGAACATACTGAAATGACTACTGGTGGACACTCGGCCGTCGTATGTACGGATGAAAACAGCGCGGAAACGGACGGAACTGGGTGCTACCATATTTGTTTTCATATTTTTTTGTAGCAGCGGAAACGAATATAGAAACCCCGGAAACGAATACGAAAACAAATACTACCAGAAACAGACACGGAGCGGATACGGAGCGGACGCGGAAACAAAATGGTTTGTTGACCAGAACTTAAACCCCCTTGAATCATAGAGAAATATAGACAAAAAACAAACAAATTTGTGGAACTGTTCACATGTCTACAAAATAATCTGGTTGTGTTAGCAACATAGGATAGTATTGTAGTAATACATGACAATTCCGTATAGGATCTAGTTGAGTACGTGTGTGGTAGTAAAAGTTGGCCCTCAAATGATCCATTCTGCTCATTCTACTGATTGTGTCATTGTGTGTTGTTTGGTAGTTGGGCTACAAAGCAGCTATAGGCCTATAATAGAAACATAAATGCCATATTGACAGAAACGGAAAGTTCCATTTCCACTTCTGTTCCACCGAAAAACACCATTCCGTTTTTTTCGTTTCTGCATAAAAAATTCAATTTCCATTTCCGTTTTCATATTTCCTCCCCGTTTCCATTTTTCCTCCGGAAAAGCGGAAACTTTCCACTCCATTTTCATCCCTAGTCGTATGGACGCGTGCACGGTTTCGGAGACGGCGCCACGTGGAAGAAGTACGACCGTGAGACCACGGAGGAGAGAAAGGAAAGATGGAGGTTAACTGAAGAAAACATCGACAAGAAGGTTGAGATTGCGTTTGAGAAGAAATCAGCTGAGACAGTCGCAACAATGGTAGCTGCTGGAAAACAGGCGACTGCAGATTTGTCTGGTGTCTTGGTTCCAGCCGTTGTCAGTTGGAGCACGCAAAATCCAAAATAAAATGCAGCGGACTTTCCCCTTGCCGAATTCTTCGGGAGGAGCTCGACTAGCGTTGCACCAACACCTGCACCTGCTCCTGGACCGGCTCCCGCACCAGCTCCTGCACTGGCTCCCGCACCTGCTCATAGCATCCCGTCCTCCATCTCAGACGTGCTCAGCGGTGCTTCCTCTTTGCCTGAGCTCGATGCCCTCACGGTATCTGTCACACTAACCCTCTTCAATAAATGTATAATCTCACGTTTCCGTTGCCTTTCGGATGTCTCACGTCGCAGACGTGTCTTTGCAGGCCGACGTAACCCCATGCACCATATTGTACACCATGAGCGACTAGAAGGTGGACGTGGGGAAGGCGACGATAATTAAGCCGAAGGAACCATTCTTCCACAGTCGGCCGATCCCCCTTGGCGTCTTCAAGGTTTCCGTGGCCAGTGTCAAACCGGGCCACGAGAATTTTGCTCCTTCCGATACTAGTGGGGATGATGAGGAGACCCCGCGGTGGCTTGGCGATTGGAATGGGTGGGTCCTATTGTGGCCAAAGAGTCTGCTTCGTCTGGACGTGTCCGGGAGCACACCCACGAGCACGCAGCCTCGGCAAGGTATGAATATCAACACCCCACCTATCCAATTAGCATCGGCTGTCATGCTGGGTGATAGCGGATGCGGTGAGGAAGAGGCTCCAGTATTCGCTGATGACGTCACCATAGATGAGGATGAGGATGACACTCAACAGTATCTCAATACTGGTGCCTATGATGACGGAGGATTGATGGCTCAGCAGTATGAGTACTCAAGGTTTGAGCATCATGAGTCAGTGCCTGAGTTGCCACCTCCGGAGGCTGAACGTATTATAGACAACCTTCCGGTAGCAAAGAAGCACAGGAAGAGACCGAGGAAAGGCAACAAAGCTGCTTCTATGATCCAGCCGCCTCAGCGGCCTCGGGTTCAAGACCGTATACCTATCCCCGGTGCGGCAAAATGCCATATCCCTAGTGAACCAATCCTACCTAAGGCAGTGGTAGAGGCCACACACGGCGATCTAAGATGACTTCATGACGATGTGCTGCGGAGAGAGAAAAGCCTCATCGCCTCGGAAAATCCAGGATACCCACTCTACGTGGTTAATGTGCCGCGGCAAAGGTCGTACGTCCACACATTCCCCGCGGAGAAGTTCTTCCATCAATTTGATTACATCTTCGACATGTTTCACTTGAAGAAGCTGGATTTTATGTTTGTCCGCCTTTTTGCCTTGTACATGAACTACATCATCGGGATTGAGCAGATACCTTATATCTGTGTCGCTGACCCGTACTTCATGCATGAGCGCTTCTTGGCAGTCTGCGCAAAGCACCGTGAATACGCGAGGGACTACATCATCGATTTCATGGTCGCCAATAAGGACAAGGAGACGATTCTCGTGCTTTATCATCCCAGGTAAGTCATCCGCGCGGATATCCTTTCTTCAACTTCAATCATTCATTTGCACGGTGGAGGCTAAATAATTTGAGGTGTACTTATTTTGCGCAACGGTGAGCATGCCGTCCTCATCATCCTTTACCCCCGATACTCCCACGCTCTTTACTTGGACTCATCGAACAACATGAACAAAAAGGATTACACCCACATCAAGTCCGTTCTCGATAGTTCTATCTTTTACTACGGCGTACGGGGTGGAGAGATCAAGGACAAGAACAAAAGGGACGGAGGCCCGCCTTCGGCCATAAGACGGACTTCTGCTGCATCCAGCAACCGAGTGATACTCTTAGTGATGGATTCTATGTCCTACACCACATGCTTGAGTACAGACGGGATCAGCAGAACCTTCGCATGTCAGCTAAATACGGCGATGCCCATATTCTGCAATGGGCAAAGAACGTAGGAGATACCCAGGATCATCGCCTTCGAGCTGAGTTCTATCACATCCAGCATGAACTTGCCCAAGTCATCATGAAGGAGGTCCTCGAAAAAGCAGGGATGTTCTACGAGGAAGGGGAAATGTCACAGGAAGATGTCCGAACACGCATAGCCTCTTAGCGTCTCGACCTGAAGCCTTTCACTAAGCTCGGGGACTATCTCCCTGACTTGGATGGATGGCACGACATGTTGGAGTGATTGTCGATATATGAGAATGTGTCCGTTTAGTCCATACTTTTTGTATGATGAAACTTTGAGTTATGCACGACAAAACTTTATTTGTGATGTTATTAAACCATCCTCCTCGACTAGGGAAGATCACTTTAGTTAGGGAATTTTGGGTACGATGAACTTTGTTATTATGCTTATGATATGTTGCTTCTACTTTTGCCAAGTCTGTGTCTTTCTGTTGCTCAACAATCTATGTTGCATATCATCGACTCATGTGACGATGCGGGTGCATACATCATCGTTGGCGAAGAAGTGATACGCCAGGAGTATACGACGAGTGTTGCGGGATATCTGCGTCCACCTATGGTACCGGGCGGTCCCTTGCTGGTTCGGCGGGGGACGTCGCGTTGCACAAAGAGCAGATCAGCGCGCGACAGCACGGCAGAGAGCACACAAGCAATTTACCCAGGTTTAGGCCGCCGCGAGGCGTAAGACCCTACTCCTGCTTTGGTGGCTTGGGTTTGTCAAGTTTCCAACCCTCTAACCCCCTCCTTCCAACGCCATGAGCCTCCTTTTATTGATTAAGGGGCCACCACAGTGGCAAAATGGTCATTACCCACTAATATGATAGCAAATAGTGCTATCATACCTAACTCTGCAGGTTGACAGGGTGCATTAAATGCACCGCTCAGTGTCACATCACTAGCTGCCCGGCAAGGCCTGCCTGGCTTATCTTGCCAGCTCCGCATCTGTGCTCTTGACACGTCGCTGGACGGGTATCATCTGTGGGCTTCTTCTACAGGAGGCGGCTGTCATGTGGCAAATGCTGCCACTTAATCATCTTGCGGCTTGACACCGCACTAATTGACGGCATGGGTCGTCCTTGCGTGGTTGGCGTGGTGGTTCAGCCCCCGCAAGCCCTGGCAGGCCTTGCCGGGGGTCTTGGTTGCTTGCTTCTGGTGGTGGCCTGGCCCCTTGCCGGGCTCGCCTACCCGGCGAGGGAGGCCCTTTCCCCCTAGATATCTTGTTCTCCTGGCTTGCCCTTGGTCTCTCTGGGTTGTATGTTTGTACTTCAAATCTCTTGATTCTCCAATCTCTGGTTTGAGCTGGTGCTTCAATCTTGATCTTATACCTGTGCACAGTTGCTCAACATACCCAGGGTCTCTTGCACCGACAAAAGCCCTCGGGCCTGCCCCGAACGCGCTGCGGAGCGTCATCGGGGTAGGGCCTAATAAGTGCATAGGTAGGGCTGCTGAAGAGGTTGGCCCCTTGAAGTTTTCCATTGCTGCTTCAGTAGTCTTAATTCCGGGGTGGTTTCCAATTTCCTCATGCGTGATGCAAAGCCAATAGTGGTGGGGCCGTAGCAGTGATGGCCTGTGAATGACTTTAACGCACGGGGTAGAAACTACCAAATTACTCTTCCCACGGCGCTCTCTTATCCTTGGCCACGTATGTTGCATGCATTGCGTAGGATAGATAATGTACACGCATGTCGCGGGCGAGCATCTTGAAGAGGGCCCGCCTGTCCTGAATTGGTGGAGGATGGGGCAGTCCCCTTCCCTGGCCCGCCTATAAAAGGGGGGGTGCAGGAAGGCGGAGTCATTCATCTCTGCATCCCTCTCCTTCTTTTCTGACCCTCTGCTTCTTCTAGTGATGCTGAAGAAAAGGGCCCGGGGCCAGCCCCCGGACTTCTGCTTGGGATCTCCCTCTGATCTGAGAGGAAGGTTCGGGCGACGCGGCGTTGAGACCGGGAGCGGCAATCCCGGTGTATCCGTCGCCGGGTCGCCCGTAGCCTTGACCTTAGTGAGAGGGGACGTAGTTGGCACCATGTCGTGGCTTGAGGCGAGCATGGCACATGGTAGTCGACCGCTCATCATTCTACTTCTTCGGCTGGCGTCGGGGAGGACTCGCAGGAGTTATTGGCCGCTGACGGGGGTGAACCTTGCTCCTCTGGGGTGTGATCGCCTCGTCGATCCGGGAGGCTCCTTGCTTTCCCATGCGTCTTCAATACGCGCGGTAACTTCAAACGCCAGGGCTCCTGGGGACGACCATGCTCTCTGTGGAAGAGTTTAGGGAGCATGGTGTCCGTGGTGGTGGTTGTGCCGAGGTCTTCGGGTGGTAGTGATGTGGATGGCAGCGGCAACCCACGACGCGTCTAGAACGGGGACGACCATTCCGACGAGTCATGTTTGCTAGTGACTCCGTGCCTCCCATCTGATCCTCCTGCAGCGCCATCATCCATGCCTGCCCTAAGGTTTCTTCCTCCTTGCTGGGGAGCAGCGTCGTCCTGATCTTGGACAGGCGCCAAATCACACCTGTGCCCGCCTCTGCCCGCCTCGATCTCTTCCTGCGAGGGGTGGACAAGGGCAAAGGCGTAACGGGGCATTTATCTTTTTTTAATCTTAAACCTGTCGGCAATTGCCAAATTTTAATTCAAATAATGTAATATCTCGAGTCCATCTTTGTATCATGTAATGCTTGTACTTCTAACTGCATATGATCGAAAAGTATGAATCCTATCGGGAACCCGTGCATGTTTACGTCCATGCAGAGGCAAAGTGCCTCTTTAATAGAATAAATGAGTTTTCCCTGGGAGGATATCCTACCGACACCCTCTTTGTCTGCCAGGGAACAGACAGAGGGGCCAGCCCCCCGCCAACTCCTTTTTCCCAAAGGCCACTGCGACCACCCTGACCGAAGCAGCATTCGAGTCATGGATGGGAGCACCTAAGTTTCAAAGAGAGAGGTGAGGTTTTCTCATGCAAAGTGATAGCTTTATAGAATACTAATGGACAAGAGGTGAACTCATCTGTTTTGCTTGCCGAGGATCGCCATGTTGTGCAATCTTCTCGTCCTTTGTCGAAGCCTGGTTCATGGCAAGAATCTGCAACTCCATGTAAATGAGAATGAATGCAGGATGCAATCCTATCTATATGCATATGAAAATGCTCATGAAATGCTTATGCAATGATCTGGGTGTGCTTGTGCATGCATGAAATCTTTGTTGGGGCCGCCCTACGGTGCTTCTTTATTTTTCACTTGCACGGGGTCATCGCCCCGGCTTGTACAAGGCGTTACATGCAACTTCGGCAATGCCATGTACAATGGGTGGCTACCAGGCAGGGCCCGACAGCCTCTGCGCCTTACGGGTAGAACTTACAGAGATGCTCAATATTCCATGAGTTTTGCAACGGTGTGCCATCTCCGGTCTCTAGACGGACTGCGTCAGGTCTGGTGACTCGTACTTCCCGGTAAGGGCCTTCCCAGTTCGGTGATAACTTGTGTGTACCCTTGGCGGACTAAACGCTCCTAAGGACAAGGTCACCTTCCTCAAAACACCGAGCACGAATCCTGCAGCTATGATAGTGGCGCAGGGCTTGCTGATAGCATGCAGCACGCCTAGCGGCCCGGAGACGGTTCTCCTCGCGTAGCACAGCGTTGTCACACCGGTGCTGATCTTGCGCTACTTCATCATAGGCAAGCACCCAAGGAGATCCATAAATGAGTTTTGTGGGGATAATTGCTTCTGCCCCGTAGACCAGGGAGAAGGGAGTCTGCCCGGTAGCTCGATTAGGTGTCGTTCTGAGGGACGAGAGAAGTACCGGTAGCTTCTCGATCCACTGCCTCCCGTGCTTCCGAAGCATATCGAAAGTCCTTGTTTTGAGTCCACAAAGCACTTCAACGTTCGCCCTCTTAGTTTTCCCATTGCTATGGGGGTGTGCCACCGAGGCAAATGAGATCTTGCATCCAAGGGTTTGAACATATTGCATAAGGCATGGCTCGTGAATTGGGTGCCGTTGTCAGTGATGATCCTTGCCGGACCTCCGAAACGACACACCAATTCTTTCAAGAACTTTATAGATGACTGGGCAGTCACCTTCCTCACGGCAGTCACTTCTGGCCACTTTGTAAACTTGTCGACGGCGACGAACAAGAATTCAAAGCCCCCGATTGCTCGGGGGAAGGGGCCGAGGATATCGAGCCTCCAGACCGAAAATGGCCATGACAGACGGATTATCTGAAGAGCTTGGGCAGGCAGGTGTGTTCTCTTGGAATGGAACTGACAGGCTTCACATGTCGTGACGAGCTCAACTGTGTCTTGGAGGGCTGTGGGCCATTAGAATCCTTGTCTGAATGCTTTCCCAACTAATGCCCTTGAGCAATGTGTGAGCCGCACATTCCTCTGTGAATCTCAGCCAGCAGTTCCTTTGCGTCCTCCCGGCAGACACACTTCAATTTCACACCATTGGGCCTCCTTCTATATAGAGTTTCATCGACAAACTGATACATACCGGCCCTCCGGGCTACTTTCTCTGCTTCATCTGGGTCACCGGGGAGTTCTCCAGTTTGGAGGAAGCGGACGATGTGCCTTGACGAAGTTGCAGCCTGAGGCTCGGCAACGAGGACTAGCGGCACCTCCTCGGCTGTGGGAGCACCAGCCTCGTACGCGCGGTCCACAGACCCGGCTGGAGGGGGTGGTCCAGTAGGCTGTGAGGAGTTGTTTCCAACAGGGTCTCTGCCGGGAGCGGATGGCTCGATCGGGAGAGGCTTGTCGTAGTCCAACTTTCTCCTTTTCTGGGCCATTGTGGTTGGTGATACGGAGGGTTGAGAGAAGTGGAGAACAAAAGTTCCTTGTTCCACAGGAAGCTTCTGTGCAGCACACTTCGACAGGTGATCAGCTATGCTGTTTTCCGCACGCGGTACGTGCTCTGTTTGCAACCCATCAAAGTGCTCCTGTAACCCCCTTACTTCCTCAACGTATGCTTCCATCAATGGGCTTTGGTAATCCTTTTTGACTTGTCTCACCACTAACTGTGAATCTCCTCGAATGATCAACTTCTTGATTCCCAATTCTGCTGCAATCCTGATCCCGGCAAGGAGCCCTTCATACTCAGCTGTATTGTTGGTGGCTTCTTCCCGGGAAAAGTGCATTTGGACGACGTACTTCAGGTGCTCCCCGGAGGGGGCAACAAGAAACACACCAGCTCCTGCACCTTGTAGGGAAAAACTACCATCAAAATACATAATCCATTCTTTGGGTGTTTCCTTGCCGGGGAGAGATGTTTCTATTGCCCCCTCATCAGGAGTTGGCATCCATTCTGCAATAAACTCTGCTAGCGCCCTGCTCTGAATGGTTGAAGTGCTCTCAAACTTCAAACCAAAGCTGGATAACTCGAAAGCCCACTCCACTATTCTGCCAGTAGCCTCAGAGTTTTGGAGTATCCCTTGCAACGGAAAATGAGTAACAACCGTGATCTCATGGGCTTGGAAGTAGTGGTGCAGTTTCCTTGAGGCCATGATGAGGCAAAAGATGAACTTCTGCACACCAGAGTACCTCGACCTAGATCCTTGTAACAAGCAGCTGACGAAGTAAACTAGGCGCTGCAAGACTTTCTTCCTTGCCGCGTCCTTGGGGCTGCTCTCATTGCCATGCTCACTGTTGTCCTGTTCCTCTGCAGTGCTCTGGCCACTTTCCACATCTTCTGCTTCCCGCTGCGCCACCAAGGCTGCACCGACCACTCGGTTTGTTGCCGCCAAGTAGTGGAACAACGACTCTCGGGGTTTGGGCGCAACCAAGGTGGGCACAAACGACAGGTAGGCCTTCAACTCTTGCAAGGTTGTCTCTGCTTCCGGGGTCCATTTCATTGGCCCTACCTTCTTCAAAATTTTGAAGAACGGCAGGGCACGCTCGGCGGATTTGGAGATGAATCTGCTCAGCGCGGCAACGCATCCCGTCAAGAGCCTTACATCCTTGACTGTCCTTGGCGCTTGGATTTGCTCAATGGCCCTGATCTTGTCGGGGTTGGCTTCAATCCCCCGGTGGGACACGAAGAATCCAAGCAGCTTGCCGGAGGGAACACCGAAGACAAACTTCTCCGGGTTGATCTTCAAGTTAATCTTGCACAAATTAGCAAATGTCTCCTCCAATGTAGGCTTTATCTTTGGTCTTGACCACATTGTCATCCATGTAGGCTTCTATGTTTCTGTGTAGCTATGGTTCAAAACCAATCTGGACTGCTCTTGCAAAAGTAGACCCGGCACTCTTCAATCTGGATTGGACATGAAGATCTGGTGATATTCGGAGTAAGCATCCAAAAAGGAGAGCAGATCACAATCTGAAGTGGAATCCACAATCTGATCAATGCGCGGCAAGGGGAATGGGCCCTTCGGGCAAGCCTTATTGAGATCTGTGAAATCAATGCAAAGCCTCCATTTCCCATTTGCCTTCCGAACTACCACTGGGTTCGACAACCATGTAGGGTGCAGTACTCCTCTGACCAATCCAGCTGCCTCTAACTTCTTGATCTCCTTGGCAATGAACTACTACCGCTCCAAGGCTTGCTTCCTAACTTTGTGCTTGACGGGTCGGGCATGTGGGCAGACAGCAAGGTGGTGCTCGATTACCTCCCAGGGAACACTCGGGATATCTGATGGTTGCCAGGAAAACACATCGATATTCGCCCGCGAGAAGGTAATGAGCGCGCTTTCCTATTTGTCGTCAAGGGTGGCGTTGATGGTGAAAGTACCATAAACACCAGCCAGCCCTGCCGGGACCTTCTTCACTTGGGGTGCTGCAACACTTCGGCATGTCGTCAACGGGTGCCGTGCACTTGGAGGGGGCACGCTTCCCGGACTCCTTGCCAGAGGTCCTACAGTCCCTCTTCTTTCCTTTGCTTTCCTTGACGGGGACCCTTGCTGCCGCGGCCTCTGCTGCAACGGCATCCCGATAAATCCTATCCACACAGATAATCGCATCCTTCTCATCCGATGGGATGGTGATGACTCCCAACGGCCCAGGCATCTTCAAAGTGTTGTAAGCATAGTGGGATGCTGCCATGAACTTGGCCAAGGCCGGACGTCCCAGAATCCCATTGTATGACAGGGGGACCTCAACCACATAAAACACAATCTTCTCAGTCCTATAGTTCAGCTCTCCCTCGAACATCACCGGCAACGTAATCTTTCCCTTGGGATGGCTCCCGCCGGGATTGACTCCATGAAACGTGCCGGTAACCTCTGGCTTTTCCTCTCCTATCTGAAGCTTGTTAATGACTGCTAGGGAAATCAGATTCAACCCGGCCCTGCCATCCACTAACATCTTTGTGACCTGGAGGTTGTGAATTGTTGGGGAAACCAACAACGGCAAACACCCTAGCACAGTGGTGCGGCAAGGGTGGTCTTCCTCATCAAAGATGATGGGCGTGCGGGACCATTTGAGCGGCTTTTGGGACTCTAGGGCTGGCTCCATGGCATTGACTTCTCGTGCCCATCGCTTGAGTTGGCGGTGGGAGCAGCGCAAAGATGCACCCCCATCAATGCATAGGGCGTCTGTGGCACTCTCAAATTCCTGCTCACTAGTTTCCTCTTCATTCCCTCCATCACTCAAATCATCACAGATTTCCTTCTCTTGGCCCCTGGCGGGTTTTCCTTGGTTCCGAAAGGGTTTGCCGGGGCGGTTTGCCTCACCGCCTCGACCCTTCCCGCCAGCAGCATTCTGACCATTCTCCTTATCACACTTATCATACACTGCCCTTTATCTCTTGACAAGCTGCTCAACTTGATAACATTCATGGAGGTCGTGGCCCTTGGTCTGGTGGATCTTGTAGTACGGCCCATCACCTTTCCTGGCTTTCTCCGTAGCAGCGGCATCCCGGGAGGCAGAGCACGCGGCAACTTCCTTGCCGGGGGACTCAGCCTTGGCCTTCTTGCCGGTACTAGGCATGCCAGAACCTTCCACAGTCATCATTATTTTATTTCTAGGCTTCTTGTTGTGCTTCTTGCCCTTTCTCTGACTGGTTGATTCATCTTCATCCTCTGAATCAACATTGATACAATCCTCCTCCCCGGGTAACTTCCTTCCTTCCTCCATCCGAGCACACTTATCCACTAGTGTGCACAGCTCCTTCACAGTCTTGGGCAACCGCACATTCATCTTAGAATGAATGCAACGTTTGTGCACATTGGACTGGAAGGCTGCTATAACAGCTGCCGGATGGATATTTGGAATATTCCAATGGACTTTACTGAATCTTCGTAAATACTTACGGAGAGTTTCTCCTTCCTTCTGCTGGAGAAGCTGTAGGACACTGGGCCTGCCGGGCTCCTGGTGGCCACCGGTGAAGGCACCGATGAACTCGTGGCACAGGTCTACCCATGAAGAAATGGAGTTCTCCGGCAGGTACATGAGCAAAGATCTCACGTTGGACTTGAGAGACAACGGGAAGTAGTTGGCGAACACATTCTCGTCTCTTCCCCCGGCAGCCTGACCAGCGATGTGGAGATGCTCAGGAACTCTGCCGGATTCAGTCTCTAGTCGTACTTCTCGGGGATCTTCGGCCTGAACGTGCGAACGGACGGCCAACGGACTTGCCGCAGCTCGCGTGTAAAGGCAGGGCAGCCGACCTCGAAAGGTAAGCACCTGCCAACACCCAACGGAGGTTCATCAACGTTGGGGCCGCCGCACCCGTCGATCTGGCGGGGGTCGTTGAGGGAGTCCTGGATTAGGGGGTCCTCGGACAGCCGGACAACATACTTTGGCTGGACTGTTGGACCATGAAGATACAAGATTGAAGACTTCGTCCCGTGTCTGCGTGGGACTCTCCTTTGCGTGGAAGGCAAGCTTGGCAATTCGTATATGTATATGTCCTCCCTTGTAACTGACTCTGTGTAACCGTAGCCCCCTCCGGTGTTTGTATAAACCGGAGGGTTTAGTCCGTAGGACAACAACAATCATAATCATAGGCTAGCTTCTAGGGTTTAGCCTCTATGATCTTGTGGTAGATCAACTCTTGTAATACTCATATCATCAAGATCAATCAAGCAGGAAGTAGGGTATTACCTCCATCGAGAGGGCCTGAACTTGGGTAAACATTGTGTCCCCCGCCTCTTGTTACCATCCGCCTTAGATGCACAGTTCGGGACCCCCTACCCGAGATCCGCCGATTTTGACACCGACATTGGTGCTTTCATTAAGAGTTCCACTGTGCCGTCACGATAAGGCTTGATGTCTCGTCTTGTTGTCAAGGACAACATTACCTTTGGGGGAGCCCTGGCTGTAGGCCAAACTCTCCGACTAGGCAGCTTCGTCATGACCGCCCGTTCGGCCGTCGCGCCGACGATGACTTCTCGGGTCATCAAAAACAGCCTCCACGTCGGCTCGGGATTCGCCGAGCAGATTGATCCAATGGAGCTCTCTTCCTTGAACGAGCTCTTGGATCGCATCGCCGCCCTGGGAGTCGCTACGGACTATGATCGGATCGGGCTTAAACCCAACCAAAGGGAGATTAACACTCCGCCGGTCACCCATCAGATAGCGGTGGTGGAGGAGCAATGTAGCAATTCTTCCTCTATTTTGAGGACAAACTATGTCTGGATTCCCGAGCTCTCAAATTCCTCCTTGAAATGAGCAAGGTCAAGGACTATCGCGAGGAAGACACAATTTCATTCTTTTGCAAAAATTGCATGGACAAGGGAATCCTCAACGCCATAAGTCACCGTGACATAGCACACTTCGCTGACTTGGCAGCCATAGTACAGAAGTATTGTGCGATGGAAAGCGCCTGGAAAACCCAAATAAAATTCCAGGATCCTCCGGCTCTCACTAAACCCCCCGTCCGAACTAAAAGGGTGTACTCTCGTAAGACACCCAATCCAATTACAAAGAAACCAAAGCCCACTACAGGGCGTGGAACTTTATTGGAGGGATGGCTCAATGGGCCATGCAAAATTCACAGTACACCGGATACCATGACAACACACAGCCTTAGAGCATGTTGGATACTCCGGCAGGTGGCCAAGAGCGGCGAGGATCTCCTCATCAACAATACCACAGAGGACCATCCCGTGGAAAATAACAATACAGTATTGACAGTCTTCGAGACCTTCGCCTAAAATAATAGGCGCAAGCGAGCACTCCGCAGCCTTGCCGAAGTCTGGCACGTTGCAGCAATAAATCCATGGAATGACACGGCCATAACCTTCAATGCCAGTGACGAACCTCAATTCTGAACAGCCCGAGCACCAGCAGCTTTGGTCCTTAATCCAATTGTGGACGGCTTCCGGCTTACTAAAGTGCTCATGGACGGTGGCAGCGGATTAAAACTCATCTACGAGGAGACTCTTAACAAAATGGAAATAGACAAGAGCCACATTGAGCAAAGCAGAACGACCTTTAGAGGAATCATCCCTTGTTGGGAGGCACGATGCGCGGGAAAAATCACACTAGATGTGGTATTCGGCACGCCGGAGAATTATAGGTCCGAAGAAATCACATTCCATGTGGGCCCATTCAGTAGCGGATACCACGCCCTTTTAGGGCGGGAGGCATTCACGATCTTCCAAGCTATACCCCATTACGGGTACATGAAGCTCAAAATGCCCGGGCCCAATGGAATCATCACTCTAGCTAGTGATCCGGACATAGGACTCCGCGCCGAAAATAAAACCGCCGCACTGGCCCTCGAGGCATTATCCGAAGCCCTTGCGGCCGAAGAACTAACTGCGCTACGCTCCACAGTGGACAAGGACGGCGTGATACTCGACAAAAGACACAAGTCCACCTCTTTTAAACTAGCGGACGAAATTGTCAAATTCTAGGTCCACCCAACGGACCCTACAAAAACAGCATCCATCGGGGCACAACTGAACCCCCCAAGAGAGGCCGCACTGCGGGAGTTCTTGCGCGAGAATTGGGACATCTTCGCCTGGCATCCTTCAGACATGCTAGGAACCCCACACAGGCTGGCCGGGCATAGACTAAACATTCTAAAGGGATACAAGCCGGTCAAGCAGACTCTTCGGTGTTTCTCAGAGCCTAAGTGACAAGCCATGGGAGAGGAGCTAGCCAAGTTACTCGAGGCCGGATTCATTAGAGAAATAAAACATCCGGACTGGCTAGCAAACCTGGTAATGGTACCAAAGAAGGACAAATCCTGGCGCCTATGTGTCGATTTCAAGGACCTTAACAAGGCTTGCCCCAAGGATCCCTTCCCCCTCCCCCGCATCGATCAAATTATCGACGCTACCGCAGGTCATCACTCATTGTGTTTCCTCGACGCATACTCCGGATACCATCAAATTAAGACGGCGGAGTCCGATCAAGCCGCAACGGCATTCATCACTCCATACGGCCCCTTCTGTTTTAACACCATGCCCTTCGGGCTCAAAAACGCCGGTGCAACCTATCAATGCATGATTCAGACATGCCTGGAAACACAAATCGGCAAAATAGTGGAGGCATATGTAGATGATGTGGTCATTAAAACCACACATGTCGAATCCTTAATAGACGACTTGAGGCTCACGTTCGACAATCTCCGAACATATGACATCAAGCTCAATCCGGAAAAATGTGTTTTCGGCGTGCCCGCCGGTAAGCTCTTGGGCTTCATCGTTTCCAATAGAGGAATTGAAGCAAATCCGGCTAAAATCCGAGCTCTGTCACAGTTGGCTATCCCAACAGAGCTCAAGCAAATCCAGAAATTAACTGGATGTGTGGCTGCCTTAAGCCGCTTTATCTCCCGATTGGGAGAAAAGGCACTACCTCTTTATCACCATCTTCGATGCACTGAACACTTCGAACAGACCCACAGGACCTCGTCGAACGTTGCATCGGTTGCCAGCTTTTTGCAAACCAAAGCCATCTGCCACCTACCGCTCTCTGAACAATCCCCATTACTTGGCCCTTTGTGGTCTGGGGGCTTGATATGGTCGGACCCTTAAAGGAGGAAGTCATAAGAAAAAATACCTATTGGTCATGGTGGATAAATTCACCAAATGGATAGAAGCCAAACCAGTTAAAACGGCCAAGTCCGGACCAGTGATAGACTTCATATCCGAGGTTGTACACCGTTACTGTGTCCCCCACATTATCATCACCGATAGCGGCTTGAACTTTATAGCCGACGAGGTAAAAACTTGGTGCGGCAACATGGGCATTAAGCTCGATTTTGCCTCCGTCTATCACCCCCAAACAAACGGTCAAGTCCAGCGAGCAAATGGTCTCATTATGAGCGGCATTAAACCCAGATTAGTGCGATCCTTGAAGGACTCAGATACGCACTGGGTCGAGGAGCTCGACTCCGTACTATGGGGGCTGCGGACCACGCCGAATCGCACTACTGGATACACACCATTTTTTATGGTGTATGGCGCAGAGGCAGTACTGCCTTGCGACATAATTCATGACTCACCCCGAGTGCGCATGTATGAAGAGAAAGAAGCCGAGCTTGATTGGCAGGACAGTTTGGACGCCCTGGAGGAGGAGCGGGATGTGGCAAAAGCCCGCTCCGCATTCTATCAGCAACTGGCTCGACGGTATCAAAGCAGAGAAGTACGGGCCAAAACTTATAATGTTGGCGAACACGTTCTACGCCTACCAGAGAAGAAAAAGGACAAGCTCAAGCCCAAATGGGAAGACCCCTTCGTCATTGACAAAGTTCTGACCAGTGGAGCGTACCGTCTGCGGGATGCATCGGACAATCGACTCGAGCCAATCCCATGGAACGCGGCCAGACTCCGAAGGTTCTACGCCTAGTGCCGGACTCTGTGTTCGTCTCCTTACCTCCGTCAATTATATATATATATATATATATATATATATATATATATATATATATATCCGTTATCTGTCTTTTCTTTCTTTCTTCCCTTTTTCTTCACGGCCTTAAAAGGTTAAAATGTGTCTTGGCTACACAATCTTGACGCACTAGGCGTGCTCACTATACCTGGGGGCTTCTTATACAAAAGCTTAATATAACTATGTTCTGGGCTCTATGCCCCCTGCACATGTGTTACTTTTCCACATGTACGTTTTCTTCGCCATTATATGCATCGATATGACTTAAGTTTTGGCGAAGCTGGGTTGCCTGGCTCTTGTGTTTATGCCCTACGTTCCCGTTAATTTGGCTAGGGCATAAAGGGAGCACCTCTGTGATTGTTACTGCCGGGTCAAGCGGATGTGTACCTCAGACTGGGTGAAGCCGAAAGCTAGCGTTCTTAAGGGGATATTCGGCCGGTGAACAAAAGAAGACTTTTACTTATTGTAATACATGCCCCCAGATGTTTATATGCTGCGTCTCTTTTCGCAGTTCGGACATGCAGATTAATGCATGCGTACCGAGGGAAAGGAACCCTTAACGGAACTATTCTCCTTGGAAGATGTTTCTTCCTATCCATGTAATATAACATAGCTAGTTGGGTACTTGTCTGTTCAAGCACTTATGACCCCTACGACTGGTTTCCACGCGTACCCCGGTTTTTACATAACTGAGCGGGTATTCGGATACACTCCGGACTGTCAGGTCCGGAGGTCAAAGTGAAAAGGTCCGCCATGACAAATGATTTACAATCCGGCTAGGGACAATATATGTCACTTGAAGTACACAATCACTTAGACTGACTAAATTCTTCTTCTATACCATCCAATAGGCTGTCTAGCCTACAATCCTGCTGGGAATACTTTGCGGCTAATTTCACCTGGTCATACACCAAACTGACGGGGATCTATTTCCCATCAGACCCCATAGGTCCAACCTCGGCCATGTGGTTCGGGTCAACCTTGGTATATCGAGTCTTCACCATGGCCCAGGCTTCCCATGCACCTTGTCAGGAGGAAGATATCTTCCATAGTCGGAAGCGCCACCGCACTCCCTTGAGCATCTCTACTAGCTCCCCCATGCCTCTTGGCAGGGAGGCGGATGGCCACAAGGCCTTGGCAATGCCCTGCATCACCTGCCGAACTTGTTCGTGCAGTTGTGAGAGCTCTGGCAGAAGATCACCCGCAGACCCGGGCATCTCCTCTGCGGGACGACCCGTCAGCATACCTACAGATATAACTCTGTTAGCCGGTTTCTTTGCCAAACTCTATAAAAGTTCGTTCAAGCACTTACTAAAAATGTCGCGTCGAAGCCTCTTATTCTCCTTTACAGAGTCAGCAAGCTGGGCCCGAACATCTTTCAGTTCAACGCCCAGCCGGGTATTGGCATCTTGGAGATCGTTTTTCTCCCGCCTAACCTGCGTAAGCACGCGCTCGCCTGCCTCTAGTTGTCATTGAGCATGTTGATCATCCCCTCGCACGACCTCTGGATTTGCTTGCATGCCGAATACTAACTGGTATATGTCATTCTTTTCGATAGGAACAAGTGTTACCAGATGGGGCCTTCTTGGACTCCTTCATTGCGGCAACTGCGGACCGTAGCTGGGCTTTGCACTCCTCCAGCTCTTGAGACAACTGTGTATTCTTCTCCGTAAGAACCTACGCAAATAATGATCCTTAAATCAGTTGTGCCAACTGTTTCAAGTCTTAGGGGCTACTGATATACATAATTATCAGATGTTCTTACCCGTATATCCTTTACATACTGGTCCGTGGCTCTGGCAAGACCATTTTTGAGCAGCTCGGATGTACGCGTCCCCTGAGTTGAAGGCATCGAATGCCTCTTCAGAGAAACCACGGTCACGGAGTACGGCCCGGCGACGCCTATGATTCATGGCACTCTCCACTTCGGAATTCGTAGCAGACAGCCTAGCCGCATCCTCTGTAGGAGGAACATCCGGCGTTGTCCCCATGTTAGCATCTGCCTCTGAGTCCGGCTCTGGAGCCCGGCTGGTGGAGCCGTGGCTGGCAGGCTCTCTGGATACGGTCCGACTAGCGTTTTTCCTGCCAGGAACCATGGACGTTATTATATTTTAAAGACGACAACCATGGAGTAGGGTTCTTTTTCATACCTCTGCGACAGCGTTTCAGTCCTGACCGCCTTCCTTCTAAGCCTACCTGGTTTCGGTGCCCCTTGTTGGTGAGTCACTCTGGTTCGGCATGGCGTCCTGAGGGCCTTCCCTCTAAGACACCATATGTGTGCGGTGGGTGAAGTGCAAAAAAGGATCCTTCTCGGAAGTTGGGACTCCGGTTTTACTTACATGCGATGCAGGGAGCAGTCCAGGATAATCGGCTATGATGGCCACCAAGGCACCGTTGTAGCTTAGCAAATAGAACGCCCTGTCGATGAGCTCCACAAATATGTCCGGATCTTCTTCGAGTCCGGGGTCGAGGGCCCGGTCAGGGTCCTCTGGCTGTGGAGACGGGTTGTGGACCTCCCTCAGAGATTTTCACAGTTCCTGCTATGAAATAGCAAGGTAAATATTTATGACGAAGAATGCAGGAAGGTCTGGAGTAAAAAGTAGCAGCTCACCCAGTTTGGGGGGTTGTATATGGAGAATCCATCCCGTGGCTTAATGCGGATGAACTCCTCTTCCTCTCCTTTATATAAATCGGATAGTATTTTCGCTAGAGCAGCGGCGGAGTCCGGGCCTTTACGGCCGCGGCGGGTGGCATCGTCTTCTCCATTGAAGTGCCACATGGGTTGTCCCCGATATTGAAGTGGCTGCACCCCCGCATTATACATATTGACATAACCTCGATTATTGTCAGTCCTGATTTGGCCAGCGTTTTTATCCGGCCAATCAGATAAAGGACCTCTCTGTTATCTTCCTCCTAGGGGCTCCGAGGGCGCCAGCTGCGACGTTTCTTCAAAGGGGCGTTATTGAACTCAGGAAGGCCCATCCGAATAGGGTCCGGAAGGGGGACGTCCTCCATATAAAACCACTCCGAAGGCCAGTCTTCGGATGTCTTCTTCGGAGTACCGGACAGGTATCCGGTCCCGGCGATACGCCATATTTCGGCTCCGCCCACTTGATATATTGACCCCTCCTGTGTACGGGGCACGAGGCAGAATAGCCTCTGCCATAGCTCGAAATGAGCTTCGCAGCCCAGAAACAGCTCGCAAAGGGCGACATAGCCAGCGATGTGTTATATGGAGGCGGGAGTAAAGTTATGCAGCTGGAGGCCGTAGAACTCCAGGAGCCCGCGGAGGAACGGATGGATTGGAAATCCAAGTCCCCTTAATAAGTAAGGGACAAGGCATACCCGCCCCCCATGGATGGGTTGGGAAAGCTCTCCGCTTGCTCCCCGCCATTGTAAGTGGCTAGTCCGGCTCGGACGGGGACCATATACGCAAGAGGGAGAAACCCCTGGGTCTGTAACTCTACTAATTGGCTGTGGGGGACGGAACACTTCTTCCAATTGCCTGGCTTAGTGCTACGGGAGCGAGAGGAGGAGCTGCGATGGCCGGCGATGATGGGATGGACTTTTCCGGGCGCACTCCGATGGATACTCGCTGTGGGAGGATGGTGTGATCTGGATCTGAGGATCCCCGGCTCTTTAAATAGACGATTTACTCACATGGTTAGGGTGGCAACTATAAAAATGCCCTGACTTCTCGCATTCGCTCGACACGTGGATGATAGCCATTATTAGGCACAGAAGCCAAGGAGTGCAACATTCATGGGAAGCCGGACACTACTCGACACGTACTCGGAATTTGGAGAGGAACCTGCGTTGCAATGCTGAAGACAATCTGTGCGCCAGACTCATCATCATTGAAGCCTAGTTCAGGGGCTACTGAGGGAGTCCTGGATTAGGGGGTCCTCGGACAGCCGGACTACATAATTTGGCCGGACTGTTGGACCATGAAGATACAAGATTGAAGACTTCGTCCCGTGTCCGGGTGGGACTCTCCTTTGCGTGGAAGGCAAGCTTGGCAATTCGGATAAGTAGATCTCCTCCCTTGTAACCGACTCTGTGTAACCCTAGCCCCCTCCGGTGTCTATATAAACCAGAGGGTTTAGTCCGTAGGACAACAACAATCATAATCATAGGCTAGCTTCTAGGGTTTAGCCTCTAGGATCTCGTGGTAGATCAACTCTTGTAATACTCATATCATCAAGATCAATCAAGCAGGAAGTAGGGTATTACCTCCATCGAGAGGGCCCGAACCTAGGTAAACATTGTGTCCCCCGCCTCTTGTTACCATCCGGCTTAGACGCATAGTTCGGGACCCCCTACCCGAGATCCGCCAGTTTTGATACCGACAGTCGTCAAGAGGCCGTCCCACGATGATTCGCGCATCTCCCCGCCGCCAATCCTCTTGTGTTCGCCTCTAGCCTGGACGTGGTCGAGGGTCAGAAGAGGCCATCAAGACGTCGTTGGGAGCTTGATCTTGCTGTGCCTGCATTTGCTGTCGTGGTGAGGACTGCACGATGGGGACGGCCCCCCTCCGTTCGGCCAGCAGTCTGGGCGGTCGTCTTCACTTGAGGAGGTTGTGGCGGGCCAGCGCGTTGCGCGCCCCCAGCCTCAGCGAAACCGAGTAGAGTCTGGATGGTGGCACGCCACTCATCCATCTGCTTGGCTACTGGCGGGAACCATAGCAGCAGCCGGGTCCGCGCCATAGCCTCCGTGGCTGTGCTTGGCATGGAAGTTGATGATCTCAATTGCACTGTCGCCTGGCTCCTGACGGTGCTCGCGCCCGCGGCCGCGGTGGCGAGCCTGCGCTGCGGTGGGGCGGCCACTTGGGTAGCGGGGTCCCTCGGCGATGTCGCTCGAGGGTCCGTGGCTCCATCAGGCGCAGTGGTTGGGTTGGCTCTCCCGGGAGGAGACACACGTGTCGTGACCGCCCTGTGGCATGGACGCCCGGAGGGCGGTGGCTCACCCCGGGTAGAGCACCGTTGTTGTGGCCGCGCCCGCTGGTGGGAGGATGGGGTGCAATCGGAGTCACCCTCCCATCCGCACCTTGCGGAGCTTGACCGTCGAAATGTTGCTGAAGCCGTTCTCTTCCGACGCCTTCAGCCCCTGTATCGGCTACAGGGGGAGTGGTGATGGCGCCACCTACTCCTGCCACATCCCCAGCAACGCTCACGTCCTCATCCATCCCTGCATCCCCCGTGGGGTCTGAGGCCGCGGGTGGTGGAGCCTTCGAGGTGGATGGCTGGGCCGAGGGGCCGGACTTCTTCTTCTTGGGTGCCTTGGTCGATGGCGTCGTCGAAGATGAAGAGGGCAATGAAGATGATGCACTGTGCATGCTTTCAGGTTCGCACAAGCGAGCCCCCTACCTAGCGCGCCAAACATGTCGCGGGATATCCGCGGCCACCTATTGGACCGGGCGGCCCCTTGCTGGTTCGGCAGGGGACATCGCGTTGCACAAAGAGCAGATCAACGCATGACAGCATGGCAGAGAGCACACAAGCAATTTACCCAGGTTCGAGCTGCCGCGAGGCGTAAGACCCTACGCCTGCTTTGGTGGATTAATGGTGGAAATGAACGTGGTGGTGCGTGGTACACTTGCCCGGCAAGGCCTACCTCAGGGCTACAACGACACGCACGCGTATGGTGACTTGGGTTTGTCAAGTTTCCAACCCTCTAACCCCATCCTACCAACGCCATGGGCCACTTTCTTAGATTAAGGGGTCACCACAGTGGCAAAATGGTCATTACCCACTGATATGATTGCAAATAGTGATATCATACCTAACTCTACGGCCTGACAGGATGCATTAAATGCACCGCTCAATGTCACATCACTAGCTTCCCGGCAAGGCCTGTCGGGCTTACCTTGCCAGCTCCGCATCTGTGCTCTTGACATGTTGCTGGACGGGTGTCATCCGTGGGCTTCTTCTATAGGAGGCGGCTGCCATGTGGCAAATGCTGCCACTTAATCATGTTGCGGCTTGACACTGCACTGATAGACGACGCGGGTCGTACTTGCACGGTTGGCGGGGTGGTTCAGGCCCCGCAAGCCCCGGCAGGCCCTGCCGGGGGTCTTGGTTGCTTTCTTCTGGTGGTGGTCTGGCCCCTTGCCGGGCTCGCCTACCCAGCGAGGGAGGACCTTTCCCCGTAGATATCTTGTTCTCCTGGCTTCTCCTTGGTCTCTCTAGGTTGTATGTTGGTACTTCAAATCTCTTGATTATGCAATCTCTCGGTTGAGCTGGTGCTTCAATCTTGATCTTATGCCTGTGCACAGTTGGTCAACATACCCAGGGTCTGTTGCATCGGCAATGAGTGGCTGGAATGTCAGGCCCAGGTGTACCGGCATCCGGTTTCTGAGCGACAGCCAGTAGTTAGTTTAGATTCACGCTAGTGCGAGAGAGGGATACGAACTCATGTACTGCATAGTTCCGCTCTCACTCATCGTGATAGCTCTTCTCGCGTGTATCATTGTTTAGATGGATGATGATGTAGTTGCAAGTAATCAAAACTTGTATCACTATTTTCGACATGATGACGAGAGACCACTTTGTGTTGGATGATGATTATGATGATGACATGATTTGATGCTATGATTACATTTGTATGTGTATGATATGCTAAAGATTATTGTATAAAGCTTGTTCAAATACAAAACAAATATGCAGAAAAAAGCAAAAACTAATAAAACTAAAAGTAGCGAGGGGAATAAAGCTAGCAGCAGCGTGCCATTACCACTAGCGCTCCCTAGTTAAAAGTGCTGCAGCTATTAGCAGCAGCGCGTTGTACTAAAGCTCGCTGCTGCTAGCCAAGTATAGCAGTAGCGTGGGACAACACGTGCTACTAACACATGTTAGCTTTAGCGCTTTATCAGTAGCGCGGAACCCCACGCTACTGATACACCAAATACCCGTGCTACTGCTAGGCTTTTCCCTAGTACTGAACGGCCACCGTCGTGGCAAAACAATCATTCCAAACGGGGACATGGTACCAAAACAACTACGGGCACACAAGGCTTATGTCCGCCTACCTGATTAGGGTAGTGTGTCCCCATAACCTTCCCTAGTTGGAGGCAGCGGCGAGAGGCACGACAATAGACCAAGTTAGGAGCCCCCATAAAGCAAGTGTTGATGCACTGGTCAGTTCGATTTCGATGGTACTATGACTCGGCCAACATGTGTTCAAGTTCGATTAAAGTCCGGTTAAACTTGAGAGAGGAACAACTGAGTCATATTAAAATAACATGATGCAACTTGTAGGTGTGAAATGACACCTATGGGATCACAAGAATCCCTACTATAGTTGCCGGGGCGTGGGGTTGCGAGTAGAGCAGGGCTAGTAGACAGCACAAGGATCGTTTACCCAGGTTCGGGCCGCGAGGATGCGTAAAACCCTAGTCCTGCTTTAGTGGGTGTATTTCAGAGAGTTCTTGAGCTCTCGAACTAGCTGTGGTCAGTGCATGGTTCGAAAGAGCTGAATCCTTCTCCAGTGTGCCATGGGCCTCCTTTTATAGTTGGAAGGGGCTGCCACAGTGACACACAGGAGCTGGAAAAGCGTATATTGCCCAGAGCTTATCGCTCATATTACAGGACAAGACGCATTTAATGCGTAGCTGAGGTGTCCCTTTGCTTTAGGGGACGGGGGCGAGGCTTGTCCCGTCCGTCGCCACTCCTCCTCGCCTTGACACGCGCCCTGGCCAGTGAGGTGTGTGGTGCCATGGTGGCAGGCAGGCAGCTAAGGTGGCGCAGTGGAGGAGCCTTCATGAAGATCTGCATGCCGCCATGCAGGCGCTCGATGAGTTGGCCTGGGAGCTGCACCTTGCCACGCAGGTGCCCGCCCAGCTGGTTGGGCTGGCAGCTGCATGCGAATGGTGGTGGAAGCTTGGTTGGCGCGGGCCTGGCGTTGGCCCCACGGGTGTCCTTGGCGAGGGCCTTGCCGGGTGGCCCGACAAGGGTCTTGCCGCGGCGCGTTGTCGTCCCCGGCAAGGACCTTCCCGGGGGTCTGGTGGCCTTCCTCGGCAAGGATCTTGCCAAGGATCGTCGTCTTCTAATCCTCATCTGATCTTGAATATGTCTTCACAAAGTTCTGCATGCCACCACAGAGGTGCCTTCCCGAGCCCTGGCCCCATGTTGATGATGGCGTTGGGGGCCGTGGGCTCAAGGGTGGCTTGCTCTGTTGGTGTGGGGCGAGCTGCCCCTCGCAATGAACTCCGCCAAGACTCTGCTTTGAATTGTCGAGGTACTTTATAACCTTAAACCTAAGCTTGACAGCTCCAAGGCCCATTCCACAATCCTTCCAGTCGCATCTGGGTTATTTAGTATCGTTGCAATGGGAGGCGGGTGACGACAGTGATCTCGTGGGTTTGGAAGTAATGTCGCAGCTTCCTCGAGGCCATAAGGAGGCCGAAGAGCAGTTTCTGCACACTGGAGTACCTCGATCTAGCTCCCTGCAAGAGGAAGCTAACAAAGTAAACCGGGTGCTGCATCATCTTCTTCTTCTGCACCACCTCGCTTGACTGCGTGGGCACCGCCTCGGTGGCATCAGACCCTGCCGGGGCCCTCGCCTTGCCGGCACCAGGCCCTGCCGGGGGAATTTTGGGCTTGCCATCCGCTGGTTCTGCCACCGTCACTGCCTCCTCATTGACCTCCCTCTGTGCCACCAGCGGGCGCTGACCACTTGATTCGTCGCCGCCAGGTACAGCAGGAACGGCTCTTGGGGTTTAGGCGCAACCAGTATTGGCATGGAGGAAAGGTATTTCTTCAGCTCCTGCAATGCTGCCTCGGCTTCTGGGGTCCATTCCATTGGGCCCGCCTTCTTCAAGATTTTGAAGAAAGGAAGGGCGCGCTCGGTGGACTTGGAGATGAATCGGCTCATGGCGGCAACGCAGCCGATGAGCCGACGCACATCCTTGATCCGCTTAGGCGCCTCAATCTGCTCAATAGCCTTGATCTTGTCTGGGTTTGCCTCGATCCTGCACTGCGACACAAAGAACCCGAGAAGCTTGCCGGATGGAATGCCGAAGACACACTTCTCAGGGTTCATCTTGAGGTTGATCTTGCGCAGGTTGGTAAATGTCTCTTCCAGATCTTGCACAAGAGTTGCCCCGTCCTTGGTTTTGACCACTGTGTCATCCATGTAGGCCTCCATATTTCTATGGAGCTGAGGTTCAAAACCAATTTGGACTGCTCTTGCGAACATTGAGCTACCACTCTTCGACCCGAAAGGCATCCGTAAAAAGCAATACGTACCACATGGGGTGATGAATGCGGTCTTTTCTTCATCTTCTCTCATCATGAAGATCTGGTGGTAGCCCGAGTAGGCGTCGAGGAATGACAATAGATCACACCCGGCCGTGGAGTCAACAATCTGGTCGATGCGCGGCAACGGGAAGGGGTCCTTAGGACAAGACTTATTGATATTTGTGTAATCAATACATAGTCTCCACTTCCCATTTGCCTTTCGCACCACTACTGGATTGGCCAACCACGTCGGGTGGAGCACTCCTCTCACCAAACCTGCCGCTTCCAGCTTCCTGATCTCCTCTGTGATGCACTCCTGCCTCTCCAGAGCCAGCTTTCGGACCTTCTGTTTGACGGGCCGCGCGTGGGGGCAGACAGCTAGGTCGTGCTCAATCACCTCCCTGGGACACCGGGGATGTCGGATGCTTTCCATGCAAACACGTCGACATTCGCCTGCAGGAAGGTGACGAGCGCGCCTTCCTATTTGCTGTCGAGGGTGGAACCTATGGTGAAGGCCCCTCCCGTGCCATCCTCCTTGACGGGCACCTTCTTGGTCTGCGGTGGCTCGGCCCTGGATCTCTGGCTCTTGTCGGTAGAGCTCTCTGGCACGTCCTCGACGGTAGCACAACACTCCAAGGAGGTGCGCTTGCCGGAGTGGGTGCGAGAGGTCTTGCCGGGCTTCTTCTTCCTTCCCAGGCCTTCAGCGGCAGGAGCAGGTGCCTTGACGGCAGCCGCTGCAACTGCTTCCCAGTAGAGTTGGTCGGCGCAGATCAGCGCGTCCTTCTTGTCGGAGGGGACGGAGATGATGGTCAACGGGCCGGGCATCTTTAGCATGTTGTAGGCATAGTGTGACGCCGCCAAGAACTTGGCTAGTGCCGGGCGGCCGAGGATCCCGTTGTAGGGCAAGGGGATCTCGGCCATGCCAAAGACGATCCTCTCCGTCTTGTAGTTCAACTCTCCTCCAAATGTCACGGGCAGTGTGGCCTTTCCCTTCAGCCGGCTCCTCCCCGGATTGACCCCTTGAAACGTGTCCGTTTCCTCGAGGTCTCCATCAGCGATTTGCAACTTTTTGATCACGACAGGCGAGATCAGGTTCAGGCCGGCCCCGCTGTCAACCAACATCTTGGTCACTCTGAGGATGCATATCGTTGGTGAGACCAACAATGGCAAACACCCGACCGCGGTAGTGCGGTCAGGGTGATCCTCGGCGTCAAAGATGAGGGGCGTGCTGGACCACTTCAGCGGCTTCTGAGCGTCGAACGACGGCTCTGCTGTTGTAATCTCATGCGCCCACTACTTGAGCTGGCGGTGAGAGGTATGCAGCGACGCCATCGACGCGCATGGCCTCCATGGCCTTCTGGAACCCTTGCCCACCAGAGTTGTCCTCCTAGTCGTGATCATCGTCTTCTTGTTTCTTGTCGCGGCCCTGGGCGGGCCTCTCTTGCCACCACGCTTCTTACGGGAACCCTCCGCACCGTCCTGGTCCTTGTCCTTGTCCCGCCTCTCGTACTCAGCCTTTTGCCTCTCAGCAAGCAGCTTGACTTGCCGGCAGTTCTGGAGGTCGTGGCCTTTGGTGTGACGCCCCCGATTTGACCGTACACTAATCATGCACGCAAATGTGTACGATCAAGATCAGGGACTCACGGGAAGATATCACAACACAACTCTACAACATAAATAAGTCATACAAGCATCATAATACAAGCCAGGGGCCTCGAGGGCTCGAATACAAGTGCTCGATCATAGATGAGTCAGCGGAAGCAACAATATCTGAGTACAGACATAAGTTAAACAAGTTTGCCTTATGAAGGCTAGCACAAAAGTAGCAACGATCGAAGAGGCAAGGCCTCCTGCCTGGGACCTCCTAACTACTCCTCGAAGCTGAACTCCATGTAGAAACATCCTCGGGATCTCTAGCTCCTGGACTCCAGCATCTGGTTGCGACAACCAGGTAGAAAGGAAAGGGGGAAAAGAGGGAGAAAAGCAACCGTGAGTACTCATCCAAAGTACTCGCAAGCAAGGAGCTACACTACATATGGATGGGTATATGTGTAAAGGACCATATCGGTGGACTGAACTGCAGAATGCCAGAATAACAGGGGGATAGCTAATCCTATCGAAGACTACGCTTCTGGCCACCTCCATCTTGCAGCATGTAGGAGAGAGTAGATGGTAAGTTCACCAAGTAGCATCGGATAGCATAATCCTACCCGGCGATCCCCTCCTCGTCGCCCTGTTAGAGAGCGATCACCGAGTTGTATCTGGCACTTGGAAGGGTGTGTTTTATTAAGTATCCGGTTCTAGTTGTCATAAGGTCAAGGTACAACTCCGGGTCGTCCTTTTACCGAGGGACACGGCTATTCGAATAGATAAACTTCCCTGCAGGGGTGCACCACATAACCCAACACGCTCGATCCCATTTGGCCGGACACACTTTTTTGGGTCATGCCCGGCCTCGGAAGATCAACACGTCGCAGCCCCACCTAGGATCAACACAGAGGTCAACACGCCGGTCTAAATCCTATGCGCGCAGGGGTCTGGGCCATCGCCCATTGCACACCTGCACGTTGCAAGGGCGGCCGGAAGCAGACCTAGCCTAGTGGCGTTCCAGTCCAATCCGGCGCGCGCCGCTCCGTCGTTGACGTCAAGAAGAGCTTCGGCTGATACCACGACGTCGAGTGCCCATAACTGTTCCCGCGTAGCTGGTTAGTGCGTATAGACAAAATAACCAGACTCAGATCAAATACCAAGATCTCGTTAAGCGTTTTAAGTATCCGCGAACGCCGACCAGGGCCAGGCCCACCTCTCTCCTAGGTGGTCTCAACCTGCCCTGTCGCTCCGCCACAAAGTAACAGTCGGGGGCCGGCAGGAACCCAGGCCCACCTCTACCGGGGTGGAGCCACCTGTCCTTTCAGCCCCCTCATCAGAATCACTTGCGGGTACTCCTCGAGCCGACCCGACTTTAGTCACCACATGTGTCATGTATATAATGTATATAGTATATACCCGTGATCACCTCCCGAAGTGATCACGGCCCAGTAGTATAGCATGGCAGACGGACAAGAGTATAGGGCCACTGATGGAACACTAGCATCCTATACTAAGCAGTAGGATAGCAGGTAAGGGTAACAACTGTAGCAACAATGACAGACAATGCAACAGAATAGGATTACCGAAAGCAGTAACATGCTACACTACTCTAATGCAAGCAGTAGAGAGAAGAATAGGCGATATCTGGTGATCAAGGGGGGGGCTTGCCTGGTTGCTCTGGCAAGTAGGGGTCGTCAACTCCGTAGTCGAACTGGGGGTCGCCAGTAGTCTCGGGGTCTACCAAAAATAAGTAACGGAGGGGGAACACAATAAATAACAGAGCAATCAAAGCAACACAAAGCGTAACATGACAATACGTGGTGCTAGGTGTGCCCTAACGCGGTAGTAGGTGATATCGGCAAAGGCGGGAAACATCCGGGAAAGTTTTCCCGAAGTTTGCATTTTTCGGACAGATGAAATGGAGGGGGAAAGTTGCAAGTTTGCTATGATAGGGACGTCTGGCGGACGAACGGACTGCGTATTTGGATTCGGCTCGTCGTTCTGAGCAACTTTCATGTAGAAAGTATTTTCATCTGAGCTACGGTTTAAAAGATATGATTTTCTAAAGATTTACTAATTTCTGGAATTTAATTAATCATTTAATATATACATTATCCGAAACAGTGTTGCGATGACATCAGCATGACATCATGCTGACGTCAGCAGTCATCTGACACGTGGGTCCCACATGTCATAGACTGATTAGGGTAATTAGGGTTAACTAATTAATTAACTATTAATTAAACTAATTAATTAAATTAGATTAATCTAAACAGGGTTAATTAACTAATTAATTAATTATTTTTATTTATTTATTTATTTATATATTATTATTCTTTTTAATTCCCTTTTTTAAATCGATCTGGGCATGGGCCCCGTTTGTCATAGGCCATAGGCCTTAGTGGGCGGGCGAAACAGGCGCAGGGGCGTGCGGTTGCGGGTGCCCGCACTGGACGCAGCCAGTTGGGGCCACGGCAAGGGGGGAGGGTTCGCCGGCGTGGCAGCGGCGAGGCCACGGCAGGGCAGAAGGGGAGGAGCAGGGCGCGGGCGCCGGAGCGCCAGAGGTGGCCATGGGCGTGGGGCGTCGCCTGCGCGTGGGGGAAGGAGGCCGCAGCGAGCGCGAGGATGACACCGGAGCGGCGCTGTAGACGCCGAGGAGGGAGGTCGGGCACGGCGAGCAGGGGCCCGAGGCGACGGCGGCCTCCCTCGGCAGCGACAGTGACGAGGTGCAGCTAGGCGGGGCTCGGGCATGGGCGGAGTGGGACGGCCGTGGGCGGCGACCGGACGAGAGGGGAAAGAAGAGGGGGGGTCGTTGCTCACCCCCGTTGCAGGGGATCTGGGGCGGCGAGGCTCGCTGGAGCCGCTGAGGAGGAAGACGGGGACGAGGCGACGACGAAGAGGACGGCGTCGAAGGAGTCCGGCGAGCAGTCGAGGACGGGGTCGGCAACGAGGCGACGCAGGGGAGGTGGCGACGAGGTTTCCGAGCGGCGGCGGTGCTCCGATGACGGCGGGTCCAGCGGCGGGGAGGCGATGGCGCCGTTGTTTCGGCGGCGGCGGCGGGTCGATCCCTCCGATCCAATCGGGGGGCAGGGTAGGGGAGATGTGGATCGAGGGAGACAGAGGCGTGGGGATCGTGGGGAGGGGAGTGGTGCGACCTGTAGCTAGGGTTACGGGTGAGGGTGTTATGGAGGGGCGGCTGGGCCTGCCTGACTAGGCTAAGGCCCAATTGGGCTGAGGGGGAGAAGGGTCCCCTTTTCCCCCCATTTTTTTGTCTTTTTTTTATTTCTTTTCTTTTATTTTTGGTTTTATAAAAATTACCACTAGTATCTAAATTTGTATTTATAAATAAACTACTGTCAGATTAATTCCTAGACCATAATAAAATAGTTTTAATATCTTATAAAATTTAGGCATTTATTTAATTGTTTTCACTACAGGTTAAATCATTTTAATGCACTTAAATATTTTATAAATATGTGGATTCTCCACCATAATTAACTATGCAATATTTTTCACCTCTAGAACATTTTAGTTTTTATGTTCGAAAACTTTCAATGTTTGCCTAAAATTCAAATTTGATTTTGAAACGTTTTGATCTAACACGAGGTTAGCAACAGTTACAGAGGTGACGTGACATCATTAGCGTAGGTTTACTGTAGCCTAATTATCCGGGCGTCACAATTCTCCTCCACTACAAGAAATCTCGTCCCGAGATTTAAGAGGTAGAGAAGGGGGGGAAAAAGTCTAGTTACGAAATTCTAACGTATCTTCTCGGCCTTGGTTGCTCTTCTCGAAGAGGTCGATCCATTACATTGATGTCTTCATTTCTCTGCATCAGGTCATCATGATGAAGTCAGCATCCTTTCTTCGGGAACTCCATCGTACTTACGAAAGGATAAGGGGTAGCATCGGAATAACGGAACTCTACAAGGTGGCTATCTGGTTTATAACTCAGGGAATGTGGTAGAAAATAACTCTCAAGTTGAAACTTAAGTAAATATCGAGAGCAAAGTAAGAAGGTACAATAAGAAGTTTCAAGCGGGTAGACAATCGTCCGTTCCCTGAAACAGTGTGAAAGGGGTACAAAGCAACGGGATTAAGTATTGTGTTTAATACGAGAATTGATGATCACACGGAAGGTGACTCGTGAATTACATACGAAGCCAAGCGTGAGGAATATCTTTGGAAACAGGGTGTATAGGAGAGTCAGGTTTCGATCCTGTGGAACTGCGGGTTATGGGCCCACCATGTGGGTTAAGAGTAGGAAGGGCGATGACATCTTGCATGATCATGTAAGCAAGGCATGTCAGAGGTTAACCTGTCGGTTATATGTCAGTAACAACGTTGGTACCAAGGGCGAGGGACAAAGAGAACCATTTTCCTACTCGTTGAAACGAGGCGGACCAACAGGCAAAGTTCTCGTCCATCGGTGGCTACTGGAATGTCATCAACAATAGAAAAAGGGTCTTACTGACAGAATTGTACACCGTGGTGTTTACATAAGCAGGAGAATATTACTGCTTAGAACATATAGATCACAAGAAAGGTTAAGCCCAACAATGGGAAGAAAAATATGATTATCAGATTAAACACAACAATGGAAAGGAAAATGCGTTTAAACACATTATTCAGGGGTATATCCTCCCCAAGGACAACCAGAGCATGATATCCACGACATGATATAATGTGGAAAACCATTTAGGAAAGGGGAAGAAATTTCATGACATTACCCATACAACGGTGTTTGGATAATTTGATAAAGAAAATTCAGCATGGTGCTTCAGATACCACATACATGCTTCGAGATAGCATTGACATGATCTTCAGGCAAAGGTCGGACTCTATATACACAAAGGACTTATTAGGAAAAACTTATAGAATAAGTCTTATAATTTCCTCATGGAAGAATGGTTAACCTTGCTAAAGAGGAAACTATAATAATAGGGCCAACCGGCCAGGTGTGCTAGGCACGACATCACCTTACCGGGTCACAAAAGACCAATGTTATAACTCTTGGAAATATGTTCCAACCATCATATCTGACCGAGATTCAGATCTGAATGGTGTCAGGATAACTCAGACTCAGGATGCCTGAGAAGAAAGGTGCAACACAAATTGTCGAAATGACATCGAAGATTCTCGGGAGATGAACTATGGAAGCGAGTTCCGAACAAGGTTTCATCATTAAATCAAGGAGAGGTGAGGAGGTGACTGATTGACTCAGCGACAATCCATTGAGATTTCCAAAAGATGGATTTCCACAACTATGTGAACAAGGAGATAACATTAGCTAGATCGAATAACTTAATGATATATGCTCGAGGAAAACATACACAGTTAAACATTGGTTGAAATGTGCACCCGAAATATGGGCTAGGTAGCACGATCAATGTTCGAATGATGATTCATTAAGCCATAGACGTAGAATGAAGTACAGACCAATAACTTCAAAGCAATAGGGTTGCTAGGAGCTTAGAATTTACACATCACAGACCATTTGTCGATATTTCGGTTAGAAACAACACGGGGACCAAGAAAGAATGGGGATGGTGAGAAGTATCACTGTACCAAGAATTCTCAAGAGGTGGAGTAATCCTCACGACATTCTTGACATCAAAGATGGTAATACTCCACGGTAGAAATTAACATAAGTTGGATAGCAGGGAAATCAAGATACAACACAAAATATGAACAAGTTTGTGTTGGGGGCAGGCAAGAATGTTGTCGATGATAACACAATTCATCGAGGGGCAAGGATGGTATTTCTCATCCTGAATTTCGACACACAACTTGGAAGAAGTCAAATTGTTGACAATGATCACGACAAATTTTTCGAGAGGTTTTCAAGAAGATGTGATTGATCGACAATGGCATCAAGTCAAAGGAATGATGAAAGCGAAAGGTTATTGGAACCACGGGTAGGACACAAACTCGAAATCAAGTTTGCTATTCAAGGAGAAGTGATATGACGAGGAAGATCGACGCAAGATTAGCTCACTGTCGAAATTTGTGCGCTGGGAAGGTCCAGGTAGCACAGTTAAAATTCAGCACGATAATGATGTAGCCAATCAGGCTAGGAATGACGTGATCGGGTACAAACTCATAAGTAAAGAAGATTACTAAGAGTTGTTTAATCGCTGTGCGGACTCGATTCAGTTCTCGGTGGTTTTGAGTGTTTAAAAACTCGAAGCCCGTGAAAAATTGGAATAATTGAGAATGTAGCACTTGATGGAGAACTCATAATAAGTTATGCAGTTCCGTGATAATCTTGAGATACCAGGGGGTAATACTCGATGACAGACCAAAGTAGAGGTTGGACGGAGGTATTGCTCTGTAGAGGACAAGTGCTTAAACTTGCATGAGAAATGGTATTTAAAGGAGAACATGGTCAGAACCACGATTGAAAAAGGCCAGATCCCAAATATAAGATGAACTTATACTCAAGGAATAATTAATTTAAGAGAAGCTTTAATGATAAGATCTACATCGTGTCCATGGGCATGAACACAAAGTTCAAGGTCGACTCCCACTTCTTTAATGCATAACCTTTCATTCACTTCTCACATTCAATGAAATTGTAGTGTTGAAATGTTATCTGGCAAGACACCAGAAGAGTATGACTCGTGAAAACTCTTGGGTTCACATGGATTAAGGAAGACATGGGTTCAACCCATAGGGGCACCTTAGGAACATATACCACAAACTTCAGGGGTAAATAACTCAAGCCCGATAGTAGAGCATGGGTGACAAAACGAGAGGATACAATTTACTAAAGGCATTATGTATCAGGGAAAGAACTTCCAAAGTGATTGAATATGATGGACGTTGTCGGATAAAATCTAACAAGGATCTGATGGTCCATAAAGGATCTGATGTGAGTATCGGCACACAACCAGAGGTAGAGTAAATGCAAAGACCTTGGATTATAGAAACAACTAAGTAACTTAGAGCTCAATTGCAAAGGAATTATGATTTACAAAGCGAAGGATCAGAAACAGACGCTCTGATCAAGGATGGATAAGTTCAATAGACATAGGGGCAAAATCGATGACAATTAGATTGGCGAGAACCAGCTCACGTTTCAAATGACGTTTGAGCCGGAAGGATGAATTCTAGGCTCTGATTGAGGATTGCGAGCATTCGCAAAAGATTGAATCAACGGACTCAAAATGATAATGACAAGAGATGCCAATAAGATTACGAGACTTAAGATTAATCATAATGACAGTAAGCAAGAATTTCAAGAGCAAAAGGCTCCTGAGGATTTTCGGAAGATCGAATGGTATTTTGAACACTTTTGTGAAATACTTGAATCAACTGGGGATGAGCGGTACTTGGTAAGTGCGAGAATTATCTGTAGGGGTATTCAGGTGACAAAGAACAGCAAGGCCATAAGCTCAAAGGATTCTGGGAACAACAGAGAGAATTTCGGGGTATCTTGTAATAACAAGATCAACTAGGAAACATTGTATGAATGGCGAGTATACATGGTTATCCATAAGAGTTTATCGATGGAAGGGAATTGCAAAGCGATGAACACAAGTTCTCGGGTTATCAGCGGAGAGTATCTTCAGGGTCTTCACGTGCAGCAGACGATCATCAGTAATAAGGGGCTCTCCGGGTGAAAGTGATAACGAGATCCTAATGTTAGATTTAGCAAAATTCACTTAACCCGAATAGAAGAGATCTCAGAGTCCCAGAGTATAGACAAGGAGTAAAAGAACCTAATACCACCCAATGGCAGCGTGGGCCCATAAGACACACAACCATGTTAGTAAAAGTTTTGTAATGTCTAGACTCGACTTCGGCCAAGGAGTGTGGAAAGGGGGATTCCTATAGGCAGTTGGCTCTGATACCAACTTGTGACGCCCCCGATTTGACCGTACACTAATCATGCACGCAAATGTGTACGATCAAGATCAGGGACTCACGGGAAGATATCACAACACAACTCTACAACATAAATAAGTCATACAAGCATCATAATACAAGCCAGGGGGCTCGAGGGCTCGAATACAAGTGCTCGATCATAGACGAGTCAGCAGAAGCAACAATATCTGAGTACAGACATAAGTTAAACAAGTTTGCCTTAAGAAGGCTAGCACAAAAGTAGCAACGATCGAAGAGGCAAGGCCTCCTGCCTGGGACCTCCTAACTACTCCTCGAAGCCGAACTCCATGTAGAAACATCCTCGGGATCTCTAGCTCCTGGACTCCAGAATCTGGTTGCGACAACCAGGTAGAAAGGAAAGGGGAAAAAGAGGGAGAAAAGCAACCGTGAGTACTCACCCAAAGTACTCGCAAGCAAGGAGCTACACTACATATGCATGGGTATATGTCTAAAGGACCATATCGGTGGACTGAACTGCAGAATGCCAGAATAAGAGGGGGATAGCTAATCCTGTCAAAGACTACGCTTCTGGCCACCTCCATCTTGCAGCATGTAGGAGAGAGTAGATGGTAAGTTCACCAAGTAGCATCGGATAGCATAATCCTACCCGGCGATCCCCTCCTCGTCGCCCTGTTAGAGAGCGATCACCGGGTTGTATCTGGCACTTGGAAGGGTGTGTTTTATTAAGTATCCGGTTCTAGTTGTCATAAGGTCAAGGTACGACTCCGGGTCGTCCTTTTACCGAGGGACACGGCTATTCGAATAGATAAACTTCCCTGCAGGGGTGCACCACATAACCCAACACGCTCGATCCCATTTGGCCGGACACACTTTTCTGGGTCATGCCCGGCCTCGGAAGATCAACATGTCGCAGCCCCACCTAGGCTCAACAGAGAGGTCAACACGCCGGTCTAAATCCTATGCGCGCAGGGGCTGGGCCCATCGCCCATTGCACACCTGCACGTTGCGAGGGCGGCCGGAAGCAGACCTAGCCTAGTGGCGTTCCAGTCCAATCCGGCGCGCGCCGCTCCGTCGCTGATGTCAAGAAGAGCTTTGGCTGATACCACGACGTCGAGTGCCCATAATTGTTCCCGCGTAGCTGGTTAGTGCGTATAGACCAAATGGCCAGACTCAGATCAAATACCAAGATCTCGTTAAGCGTGTTAAGTATCCGCGAACGCCGAGCAGGGCCTGGCCCACCTCTCTCCTAGGTGGTCTCAACCTGCCCTGTCGCTCCGCCACAAAGTAACAGTCGGGGGCCGTCAGGAACCCAGGCGCACCTCTACCGGGGTGGAGCCACCTGTCCTTTCAGCCCCCTCATCAGAATCACTTGCGGGTACTCCTCGAGCCGACCCGACTTTAGTCACCACATGTGTCATGTATATAATGTATATAGTATATACCCGTGATCACCTCCCGAAGTGATCACGGCCCAGTAGTATAGCATGGCAGACGGACAAGTGTGTAGGGCCACTGATGGAACACTAGCATCCTATACTAAGCAGTAGGATAGCAGGTAAGGGTAACAACTGTAGCAACAATAACAGACTATGCAACAGAATAGGATTAACGAAAGCAGTAACATGCTACACTACTCTAATGCAAGCAGTAGAGAGAAGAATAGGCGATATCTCGTGATCAAGGGGGGGCTTGCCTGGTTGCTCTGGCAAGTAGGGGTCGTCAACTCCGTAGTCGAACTGGGGGTCGCCGGTAGTCTCGGGGTCTACCGGAAAGAAGTAACGGAGGGGGACACAATAAATAACAGAGCAATCAAAGCAACACAAAGCGTAACATGACAATACGCGGTGCTAGGTGTGCCCTAACGCGGTAGTAGGTGATATCGGCAAAGGGGGAAACGTCCGGGAAAGTTTTCCCGAAGTTTGCATTTTTCGGACAGATGAAACGGAGGGGGAAATTTGCAAATTTGCTATGCTAGGGACGTCTGGTGGATGAACGGACTGCGTATTCGGATTCGGCTCGTCGTTCTGAGAAACTTTCATGTAGAAAGTATTTTCATCTGAGCTACGGCTTAAAAGATATGATTTTCTAAAGATTTACTAATTTCTGGAATTTAATTAATCATTTAATATATACATTATCCGAAACAGTGTTGCGATGACATCAGCATGACATCATGCTAATGTCATTAGTCATCTGACACGTGGGTCCCACATGTCATAGACTGATTAGGGTAATTAGGGTTAACTAATTAATTAAATTAGATTAATCTAAACCGGGTTAATTAACTAATTAATTAATTATTTTTTGTTTTTTTTTATTTTTATTTTCTTTCTTTATTTATTTATTTATATATTATTATTCCCTTTTTTTAATCGATCTGGGCATGGGCCCCGTTTGTCATAGGCCATAGGCCTTAGTGGGCGGGCGAAACGGGCACAGGGGCGTGCAGTTGCGGGCGCCCGCACTGGACGCAGCCAGTTGGGGCCACGGCAAGGGGGAGGGTTCGCTGGCGTGGCAGCGGCGAGGTCACGGCAGGGCAGAAGGGGAGGAGCAGGGCGCGGGCGCCGGAGCGCTAGAGGTGGCCATGGGCATGGGGCGTCGCCTGCACGTGGGGGAAGGAGGCCGCAGCGAGCGCGAGGACGACGCCGGAGCGGCGCTGTGGACGCCGAGGAGGGAGGTCGGGCACGGAGAGCAGGGGCCCGAGGCGACGGCGGCCTCGCTCGGCAGCGACAGTGGCGAGGTGCGGCTAGGCGGGGCTCGGGCATGGGCGGAGTGGGACGGCCGTGGGATGGCCGTGGGCGGCGACCGGACGAGAGGGGAAAGAAGAGGGGGGTCGTTGCTCACCCCCGTTGCAGGGGATCTGGGGCGGCGAGGCTCGCTGGAGCCGTTGAGGAGGAAGACGGGGACGAGGCGACGACGGAGAGGACGCCGTCGAAGGAGTCCGGCGAGGAGTCGAGGAGGGGGTCGGCAACGAGGCAACGCAGGGGAGGAGGCGACGAGGTTTCCGAGCGGCGGCGGTGCTCCGGTGACGGCGGGGTCCAGCGGCGGGGAGGCGATGGCGCCGTTGTTTCGGCGGCGGCGGCGGGTCGATCCCTCCGATCCAATCGGGGGGCAGGGGAGGGGAGATGTGGATCGAGGGAGAGAGAGGCGTGGGGATCGTGGGGAGGGGAGTGGGGCGACCTGTAGCTAGGGTTACGGGTGAGGGGGTTATGGAGGGGCGGCTGGGCCGGCCTGACTAGGCCAAGGCCCAATTGGGCCGAGGGGGAGAAGGGTCCCCTTTTCCCCCCATTTTTTTTTGTCTTTTGTTTTATTTCTTTTATTTTATTTTTAGTTTTATAAAAATTACCACTAGTATCTAAATTTGTATTTATAAATAAACTACTGTCAGATTAATTCCTAGACCATAATAAAATAGTTTTAATATCTTATAAAAATTAGGCATTTATTTAATTGTTTTCACTACAGGTTAAATCATTTTAATTCACTTAAATATTTTATAAATATGTGGATTCTCCACCGTAATTAACTATGGAATATTTGTCACCTCTAGAACATTTTAGTTTTTATGTTCGAAAACTTTTAATGTTTGCCTAAAATTCAAATTTGATTTTGAAACGTTTTGATCTAACGCGAGGTTAGCAACAGTAAAAGAGGTGACGTGGCATCATTAGTGTAGGTTTACTGTAGCCTAATTATCTGGGCGTCACACTTGGAGCGGTGGATCTTGCAGTATTGCTTGCCGGAGCTTCCTGGCTTGTCGGTAGCCGCCAAGGCCCGGCAGGCGGCGCACCCGGCAATCTCCTTGCCGGGGGCGTCTGCCTTGACCTTCTTGCCGGCACCGATGTCGTCAGATCCCTCAACGGAAAGCACGGCCTTGGCTTTGCGTTTCCTGTTGCGACGCCGGCCCTTCTTCGTCGGGGTAGCGGCATCTTCATCGGTAGAGTCGGTTTCCGCGCCGGCCTCTTCGCCGGGGTACTTCCTTACCTCTTCAGCCCGGGCGCACCTATCATCTAGAACGTAGAGCTCGGCCACATCCTTAACTTTGGTCATCGCCAGCTCTTCGCGCATCTTGCGATGTCGCACGTTCTGGTGGAACGCGCTAATCACAGCGGCGGGATGAATGTCCGGGATGTTGTACTGCACCCGGCTGAATCTCTGGATGTACTTGCGCAGGGTCTCCCCTTCCTTCTGGGGAATGATATGCAGGTCACTGGCCTCCTGTGAAGGCGCCAACGAACTCATGGCACAGATCCGACCAAGAAGAAATGGAATCCACCGGTAAGTGCATCAACCAAGACATCACATTGGGATTGAGCGCCAGTGGGAAATAGTTGGCAAGCACCTTGTCGTCGCGAGCCCTAGCAGCCTGCATCGCGATGGTGTAGATGCTGAGGAACTCGGACAGATGGGTCTTGCCAGTGTACTTCCCGCCGACGTCGGGTTTGAACGTGCGATGGGACGGCCACTGGAACTGCCGCAGCTCATGGGTAAAGGTCGGGCAGCCCACCTCATAAGGTAGGCCGCCGGAGCCCCCCCGTGCCGAGTGGTCCATAGCGGGTCCCGCCCGCTTGTCCTACTGGCGGCGCGTTTTGTGCCGACGCTCGACGGTGGTTCGAGCGTCTTCGTGAGCTCATTCCCGAAGGACCTGGCGCTGGTCGCGGAGGGTCCGCGGGTCGAACGACACTATGGAGATGCTATCACAAGCGTCATCACAACGGGCCGACGCCCGCGGCGGCTGGCGAGGAGGAGGAGAGTGCATCGTGGCCGCAGCTCCCCCGGTCCTCCCAGCGCCAGCACGGGGTGGCTCGGTGGAGTACTGACCTGAGGGCCCCACCGATCACGGATCGTCTTTATTGGCGACGGCGACGAGGCTCCGGATGGTGGCCCTCCACTCGTCGAGATTCTCCACAGCAGGAGGGAAGTCGAGGAGCAGCTGTGCGCGCGCCAAAGCTTCCGCTGGTGTGGGCGGCGGCGGCAGCTGCGTGAGTCGCCGCGCGCTTCGAATTCTAACTACGTTAGAAGGAGCTCTGTTACGACCCAGCGGCTGCGTGCCATTTTCGCTAGCGCTTCGGCGAGCGGGCTGAACCCCTTCATCATGCGGATGACGCACATGGCTCTTCCCGCGGTGGTGCCCAGGGTCACCAACATGGTGACGCTGCTCGGCACGCTCACCATGGGAAGAACGCACGGTGGTCGCCGGTGTGGGCGTCCTGGAGGTCGCTGCACCGCACGAAGGTGGCACAACGGCACCCCTGGAGGGCCCCGCGCCGCCTGCGGGGGGCCCAGCTCCGTCTTTGGATCCGGCAACGTGTAGCCGGTCGTCTGGCGCGCCTGGCTCCGACTACCTGGGTGATGCTGGCACTCGCGGACCGCGGCCCGGGTCCTGTCCGCGACCGGTCCACTGCTCGTCCGCACCGGCACGGGCCGTTCGGCTCCCACCGAGCCGATCGCCGTGGCCGTCTTCTTCTTAGGAGCCATGGCGACGAAGAACTGCTAGGCTAACTACTAGACCAGATTCTCACAAAAGCGCCCCCCTACCTGGCGCGCCAAAAATGTCGGTGTGAAACGACACCTATGGGATCACAAGAATCCCTACTACGGTTGCCGGGGCGCGGGGTTGCGAGAAGAGCAGGGCTAGTAGACAGCACAAGGATCGTTTAGCCAGGTTCGGCCACGAGGATGCGTAAAGCCCTAGTCCTGCTTTGGTGGGTGTATTTCAGAGAGTTCTTGAGCTCTCGAACTAGCTGTGGTCAGTGCGTGGTTCGAAAGAGCCGAATCCTTCTCCAGTGTGCCATGGGCCTCCTTTTATAGTTGGAAGGGGCTGCCACTGTGACACACAGGAGGTGGAAAAGCGTACAGTGCCCAGAGCTTATCGCTCATATTACAGGACAAGACGCATTTAATGCGTAGCTGAGGTGTCCCTTTGCTTTATTAGGGACGGGGGCGAGGCCCGTCCCGTCTGTCGCCGCTCCTCCTCGCCTTGACACGCGCCCTGGCCAGTGAGGTGCGTGGTGCCATGTAGGTAGGCAGGCAGCTGAGGTGGCGCAGTGGCGGAGCCTTCATGAAGATCTGCGAGCCGCCACGCAGGTGCTTGATGAGTTGGCCTGGGAGCTGCACGTTGCCACGCAGGTGCCCGCCCAGCTAGTTGGGCTGGCAGCTGCATGCGAATGGTGGTGGAAGCTTGGTTGGCGCGGGCCTGGCGGTGGCCCCGCAGGCGTCCTTGGCGAGGGCCTTGCCGGGTGGCCCGGCAAGGATCTTGCCGTGGATCGTCGTCTTCTAATCCTCATCTGATCTTGAATATGTCTTCACAAAGATCTGCATGCCACCACAGAGGTGCCTCGCTCAATGGTGGCTCGCTCTGTTGGAGTGGGGCGAGCTGCCCCGGCAAGGGTCTTGCCGGGGGAACCTGCTTCGTCCCTCTGCCCCTTGTGGTCTTGGCCTTGGCGTTGCTCTGGTTATTTTGGGCTTCGGTCTTACCTTGGCTCACCTCCCCTTTTTCCGCTTGGTGTGGTCGTAGGCGCGGCTCCGACTGCCCGTGCACAGGTATAGGGGTACAAAAACACACCCCTATTTTTGTACACCGACACAACTACAATGCATGAGCATGATATCATCATAAGCATGGAGGTGCAACATAATCATCATGCATAACAACTATGAATCATTTATCCAAATGATCATGGCATACTGATGAGCATAAGCATAACACTACACATGAGCATAGCATGAGCACTAGCATCAGAAATAAATACTATGCAAGAACATAACAAGAATACTACCAAGTAAGCATGTAACCAACTAGATGCAATGGAACATGCATAGCAACGGTACTGGATAACAAACGATAAGCATGCATTAGAATGAACAGCACTACCACCAGCATGTGCTACCACTACCAAGCATGACAGGAGAAAATAATACAAGCAAGTAGTAGAAGAGAAAAAGATGCATCAGTACATAGCATGAAGGTTTACATGAATCCACGAGCATAACCGAAACAAGGACAATAGCAGCAAATAAGCAGCAAGTAAACAGGCAAACATTTATTAAATATTGAAGTAGAAACCATGGATACTGCATGGCTATCATGCAAGTGGCTGTTGTGGCTTGCCTGGGGGTGACGGAGACTCCAGGAAGAAGTGCGGTGAAGCTGCGGAAGGAAACGCGGGACGTACTTCTCTCTTGTAGGAGGCTGGTTAGAAGCAAGGGTACAAAGGTCATTTTCATAGTGAGACCACCTAGTGAAAATGATACCAATAGAAAGATCTCTACGAGACGAAGAAGTGGGCGTTGGTTTCACCTGATCCGAGTTACGGTTGAAGAGATACAAGGTGTAGAAGCTTAGGGACCTATCTATGAATAAAACTCCTACAAAGAAGTCCCTGGGAGGAAAAACTGAAAGCGCCTTCGGGCCGATTACGTTTTCTATAAAGGAAAATGCATTTAGAGCCGTAGTAGATTGAAATACGTTTCACAAAGCTGAAACGCATTCTATCAAAATGCGCTTCCACTTACTGCACTGGGCCCGGGCTTTAAGCCACTTATGGGCGGGTCCCACACGACAGGGGGAGAGGCCAGTGTGGTCGTCGTCTACCTCCTCCCCTTGCTGCTGTTCTTCCCCGAGCGGAACAAACCAGGGAGTAGAGGAGGGGCGCGACAACTGGCCCAGACGGCTTCGGCGATCTCCGGCCAGATGGAGACCACCAGTGGGGTCGTGGAGTTCTCCCGCGTCCGTTCAGAGGTGAAGGAAGGTGTTGGAGGAGCAGAGAAGCCGCGGCGGGCAGCGCCAGGGAGGTGGCAGAGGCGGGCGGTGGTGGTGGTTGGCAACGGCCAGGGGCATTCTGGTGAGGGGCAAGGGGGTGGGGCGAGTCGCGAAGGTGAGAGGGAGTCGGTGGAGTGCTCGGGAGGAGGAGAGGGGGCCTGAGGCGGCCGGTTGGAGGGGATCCCCGGCGATGGCCATGAACGAACAATGAAGAATGACGAAGATGGGGCGCTCCGGTGGGCAAGAGAGGCAAGGGAGGAGGCAGTGAGGTGTGAGAGGAGTTGGGCACGCCTTCTATATCCGCGGGGTGGGATCTAGAGCATCACAGGCAAGCTCCAACGTGGCTCTAATGGAGGACAAGGGTTGGACGCGGCACGGGCATGGCATTTGCGATGCATTCATGGCGATCCAAGACGAGGCAGAGGCACGGGTCGATGCAGAGGCTCACGGGGGAGCTAACAGGCGTGGAGGGACGTCAAGACGTGGAGGGAGCGGACGAGAACAGCGGCCGGATCGAGCGAGAGCTTGCTGTTTGCACGATGCAAGCGTGATCACCGCGTGCACTGGTGCAAGTGGCACGTTTTGGCCCGACCGACCATGTCCAGTACATAGTCCATACTACCCTTAGTATCAATGAAGAAAGAAATGAGCACAGGGGCAAAGAAGAGATTGGCAGGAGGCACCAATGCAGATGAACAACAACCTGTTTGTGTTGTGGTGAGGAAGACCCGAGAAAGGATAGACTCCGGTCCTTGGTGTGGTGTTATTACATGCTAAGATGATGGTGATGACCAAAAATTAGCTTAAGAGGAGGGGTTTAGTTAGCACTTGTTGTAGAAACCACCAGACTGGACAGAAATGCGAAATATGAAGTAGCACTCACACAAATGCTTTGCATGAGCTTAAACTTGGAGTAGATGAGTTATTTGATGATATGAAGCTGCTGTAAAAGTTTCATGCCATTTGGAAATAACAAAATGGTACTTGCTTCACAATGCAGCTCTCTGGACAGAATTTAAGAAAAATAGCTGCGGAAAATTCGCTAGATAAAATGATCCAAAAACTTGTGGAGAGAGTTTATATGGATAGGATAATGTCCTGGTAAATGTTCAGCTTAATTGAAGCAATATACAATATAGTTGCTTCACAACCTGAAAATCTGATCAGAAACCAAGATTTGATGCTGACCTCACATAGAGTGATGACATGAGCCCAAACCTTGAGGAGAGTGATTATCTGATCATATGAAGTACCTTGCAAAATTTCAGCTCATTTGGATTATCCTAGCTAGTAGTTTCTTCACAAACAATTCCCTCAGACAGGAATTTTGAAAAATTGCTCAGGAATATTCACTAGGAAAATTGAGCTGAATTTTGATAGGAGGCAATGATATGGACATGAAAAGGTGTCCAAAAAGTTTTGGGTCAATCAAGCAAAGATAAATGACACTTCCTTTTCAAAAAGCCACTTAGACCAGAATGCAAAAAGGAATATTTGTGAATTATCTTTGACGATGCCAAGGAAGTGTTTTGATATATTTGAGGAAGATATGACCCAAACAATTTACGAGAATTATTTGGAATTTTGTGAGTGACAGAAATGTAGGTTGCTTCACAACCTAGGGAAAAAGGAGTTATTCCTTAAATAGAAAAGGAATATTCCCAATAAAAAGAATATTGGTATTTGGGCTAGGATGAGAGATGACCTGATATTGGGATGATTTAGAGGATGAGACGCCACTATGGAACCTAGGAAGACATGATCTTGCCAAGTTTTTTGGATCATAGAGCCACAGAAAAGCAAATCAAAACAATAACTCAAATGAAATCAAAAGAAAAAGAAAGAGACAAAATCCAGGGTGTTACATTCTCCTTGAATAATAACTTGGGGTTCCATGGGGCATCCCCAAGCTTAGGCTCTTTTCACTCCTTCTTCCTTCATCCATCGTGATCTCACCAAAAACTTGAAAACTTGAATCACACAAAACTTAACAAAACCTTCATGAGATCCGTTAGTATCACAAAGCAAATCCCCACTCCAAGTACTGTTACAAACAAATTCATATTTATTTTTGCACTATATATATTGTATTATAACTTTACCATGGCTTATACCACCCGATACAATCCATATATTCATCAAAATAAGCACACAACCCAAAGAAAACAGAATCTGTAAAAAATAGAAAAGTCTGTAGTAATCTGAAAACTTTGTATACTTCTTTAACTCCAAAAATTCTGAATCATTAGGACAATGAAGGCAATTTGTACATCAATCTTGTGTAAAAAATTCAGAATTTTATTACGTTCTGTAAATTTAACAATTCTGCTACTGGGCGCAATAGTTTTTTTCCAACAAAATCAAATCAACTATCACCCAACGTGGTCCCAAAGGCTTCACTTGGCACAAACACTAATTAAAACATAAAAAACACAATCATAAAAGTATCATAATTGTGTAAACACTCAAGGACAGAAAGAAAAAGGCAAAAATAAAATTTATTCATTGGGTTGCCTCCCAACAAACGTTACCGTTTTATGCCCCTAGCTAGGCATAACGCATAGATTCAAGTATTGTCGTCTTTAGTTTTTGATCCATAGGATGCCCTCATGATTGATTCATATGGTGCCTTAATTCTTGTTCTAGGGGAGTGTTCCATACCCTTTCTTACTAGAAATTTAAATAAAATATTCCCTTCTTTCATATCAATCACGACACCTATAGTGCGTAAAAACGGTCTACCAAGTATAATAGGACAAGACGGATTGCAATCAATATCATGAACAATAAAATCTATGGGCACATAATTCCTATTTGCAAGAATAAGAACATCATTAATTCTTCCCATAGGCTTTTTAATAGTAGGATCCGCCAAGTGCAAATTAAGAGAACATTCTTCGATATCGGTAAGACCAAGCACATCACATAAAGATTTCAGAATTGTGGAAACACTGGCACCAAAATCACATAAATCAAAACACTTATAATTTTTAGTTTTGACTTTGATAGTAGGTCCCATTCATCATGTAATTTTCTAGGAATTGAAATCTCTAATTCCAACTTTTCTTCTATAGCTTTCATCATGGCATCTAAGATATGTTTAGTAAAAGCTGTATTTTGTTCATAAGCATGGGGTGAATTTATCATGGATTGCAACAAATAAATACAATCAATAAAAGAACAATTATCATAATTAAAGTCTTTGTAATCAAAAAGAGTGGGAACATCACTAGTTAAAGTTTTGACCTCTCTAAACCCACTTTTATCAATTTTCTCATCAAGATTTTCACCCTCCCAATTATCGGGGCGCCTTACACGAAAAAAATACACTTCCGTGATGATACGTGTTTGTCATAGTAGGTCACGTTTTCTGTCATGCATGTACATGCATGACTATTTTATGACATAATCCACTACAAGAAATATGTCAACTTGTGACCTTGACTATTGGTCACTGAAAGGTCATTATTTTTCATTTGCGACCTTTTTGTGACCAAAAACAGAAGGTCAAAAGCTGGCAGTCGTAAACTGAAATTAACGACCTTCTCTGTGAGAAGGTCATAGACGTTTACGACCAAAACAGAAGGTCGTGGAACCCATGACCTTTGTTTTGGTCACTGGTTTTCTGCCTAGGCCACATCGGATCTGACGTGGCAATCTGACGTGGCAAAACTATGACCAATTGAAAAGGTCACTGACAAGAATTAGCCTGGTCCGATTGAGTGTTTTACATGGGCCGAGCCCAAAAATTTGAACGTTTTAATATTTTTTTCAATTAATTTTGGTCAGCTACATGGGCCTTTAGCCTTTTTATTTTTGGGCCGTGGCCTTTTTAGTCCGTTGATTTTCTAGTTTCAGCCATTATATATTGGGGTACCACTAGTAAGCAAGGCTCCACATGTCATGCTTATCTCAAAATTTGTCCCACACGTCAGAAATTTCGGAATTTGTTAAACAACCATTATAACTTGGACCCTCTTGTCAGGTTTCCATTTCACGAGTATTTAAATCACATACACTATCATTATTTTGAACAAACCAAAGAGCAAATGAAATTCATCCAAAATAACACTACATTAGTCTATTACAATTGTTACAGTATATTACAATCCAGATATGCCTACAATTACAACACATAATATGCTACTCTTTGTTGATATGCTTCATAGCTTCGGCCTTGGATTCGCACTTCACCTGTGCAAAGAATAAGAATGAAAATATAAGAATAAGAATGTGTACAGAACATCAAACAGTAGCCAATGAGGGATCCAATAACTTGTAAGCAAGAATTGACAGCAAATGCCATGTAGATAGATAGTATGGTTAACACTAAACAGTATGTGTTCATGGAGTGACAAATGTTCTCACTAGCTAGGATTTTTTTTGGTATATAGTATGCTGACATGTGCAACTAAATTGATCATAGAAATGAAAAGAACTGTAAGAACTAGTTCATTCAGAATCCAGGCATGTCAAATTTTAAGCACCAGCAGAATAGATCTAATAAACCAGACCATAATCAGCATGCATCAGGATTTATGGTTCTAGAAAAACAATAAGAATACGGAGATACACGCATCAAGCATACCAGCTACCACAATAAGAGGTCCAGATGCTCGAGGAACTATAGGGAGTATGCACCCCGACAGTCATGCAGTAGCTAGGGATTGAGGATGAGCTTGCTCCCATTGTACCTGGATGGTAGACAAGAAAACAAGTTATGGCAGTGCTGTATCCATTGTACCTGGGTCATATTTAGGTACACAATAGCTAATATGTCGGTAAAAAGTACCCAGTAGCTACAATGTATAGGTTACATGTATGAACGGAAGATTCAGCAAAGGCATGTTGATAAAATAGTGAAAACAATGGTATCCGGTATTACCACCATGCATGAGCACTTATTAATATTTATATTCATCATCACAGCAACCTATAACCACCTATGCTCATTTTTACAAATCTATGCATAGTTACAAAAAATACACCTATGTATTTGAAACCAGAATAGATTTCTCACTCAAATCTTAATTCATTGGTTTCTCCTCCAAACTATTGAAATCTCAGGCCTCTAATTCGCTAGTTTCTTGGGCAACAAACATCATTGAAAATTTGCAATGCAGCATAGATAAACCAAATGTAACATCAGAAACAACAAGGTAGAATCATCTAGACCACATGTTTACCAGCAAAAAAAATCTAGATCACATGTTCAACCAAAATGCACTACTCTATTCTCGTAATATTAACATAGAGGAACTGCGTCTATTAGACGATCCCCACAAGGACCAAGCATCCACACTGCACAAACAGCACACTCGCATGCAGAGAAATAGAGCTCGGGCAGTAGCAAATAAACATTGAAGGATTACCCACTGTGCATAGACCAATCAGCAACAGCAGCAACAGTAGGTAGTAGAAGTAAAAGAGGGAGGGCACTATCGTGCACAGGGCCACGACCAGGAGTCGGGGAGGATGGGGCCGGAGTCGGTGAAGAAGCCATTATCCTCCGTGTGGTGCATGCCGTTGCCATTGGAGTCAGGCATTTTGGGAACTCCTATAAATGAGATGGAAAATAGATCAGTCATAAGTAAACAATCACTGTTTGCATCAGTACATTGACACTTGCAAGTAATACATCATTCACTTAAAACAAGTAAGGTCAAATAGATACATGACATGACACAGGAGCAGATGTTGCCAGCCAAAGATGGAACTTGTATAGACCTTTTAAAAAACAATACAAGTCACTGATGCTCCAACACAACACTCTTGGACTAAAATAACAAGATAAAAAGATGTAGCTAGACAAAGATGGCATTTGTATAGACCTTGAAAAAAAACATACAAGTCAGGGATGCATATTGATTTTACTAATATGTTATAATTGTCTACTCTCGAGTTGCAGCATCACTTCACAACATACTACACTCTTAGTTATGTTAAGCAGCGCCTATTTATCTGAACTTAGTGTTGATAAAAAGTGTCTGCTGAATTCCATAGGGCAACATATGAAGTGAGGAGATTTATTCCTCATGACACTACAGGTAGATATCAAGAACACAAACTAATGGGTATATATGCATGCTTAGATCTCCCTCATACTTGAAATTTTAAGGATACACAACCATACTTAGATCTCCCTCTACATCACCACTAGGACTTGCATTAACTTGACTGCCAGTAACTAAAAGCCATAGTAATTGACAAGATTTGCATCAAGCCAAACTTACAGAGCTAGTACTGCTTGTTGGTCTTCTTGGCGACATGCCCAGCACTTGCAGCCACGGTGTCTTGGTCAGTCTCGGCGACATGCCCACCAATTGGCTTCGACACGGCTCCGATGCCGCCGACTGACGTACGAGGGCGACCACGGTCGGAACCTGCCTAGACGCACACGGATGGGGTCTCCAGAACTAGGTCCGCCATAGTCGCGTGTTGCGCCACCGGCCGTCGTGATGGCCTTGACTTGCTGGCCATCGCCTGATTTCGCTCCCCCACCCGCTACTCCGCCTGCAGGTATATATACCAATAAAACGAGTTAAAATGAGAACCAACAGAGCACTTTTTGTATTACCAGAACAAAACTAAAATTCAAACAATAACATGGCCCTTGGTATGGAAACAATTCTGCAGGTATATACCAATAAAATGAAGTGAAATGAGGCGGGGGGTGGATGAAAAATGTCCACGAGGACTAGGGTTTCGGCTTAGGTGGGCTTGGGGTGAGGACAGCCATTAGATCCGAAAAAATCCAAAGTGTTCCATCCACGATCAGCGTGAAACGCCCACGGACCAATCAAAATGCAGTACACGCATATGATGTCATGACCATCTAAATTGGTCATAGTTAACTACAAAATTGGTCGCAGTTAACTAAAAATTCATTTTCCATTTTTTCGAGTGCCCAAAATGAGTTGTTTTGTCAAGCACCTACCATATATTTGTTGCCAAATTGGACCAAATCAATTTTCTAAAATACTAGGACATATTTAATGCACAATTGACCAAATTGTTGGGTGTCAAAAGTTTCGACCCACCTCTGGTGAAAAAGACAAATTTCTGCCGATCCAGTTGGAAGCGGGTCAAATTTGAACTGCAGATGCCTCATAGTTTGCTATTTATTTTTTCCAAAAATCATTTCTAGGTACATAAGTATCTATTTAATCATAGAAACACAAAAAAACCAAGATTCAACCACTAGCTAGGAACGGTCAAGCCCATCGTTTTGACCGCATTTTGAAACGGGCATAAAAAATTCAAAAAAAATCAAAAAATTGCAAAACTTTCGCATTGTGTCATTATATGTGACCAAGTTTCCAGGAAAAATAATAAACTTGTAATACAGCAATTATTTTAAAAAGTGTTCTCAGAAATGAGCTATCATGTGTGAAGATTCATGGCTTTCAAGCCAAATGATCAATCTTATGGCCACATTCATGGCATTGTTTGTTCAAATGATCTCATATTGTGCACGAGGGTGCATCTTCGAATTCCAAACAATGTTGCCTAAGGGAGTTTTCATTTTCTTTGCACGGAAATTCATTTTCCATTTTCCGAGTGCCCGAAATGAGTTTTTTTGTGAAGGACCTACAATATATTTATTGCAAAATTGGACCAAATAAATTTTATAAAAATACTAGGCCATATTTAATGCATAATTGACCAAATGGTTGGGTGTCAAAAATTTTGATCCACCTCTCGTGAAAAAGACAAATTCCCGTCGATTCACTAGGAAGCGGGTCAAATTTGAACTGTGTCTACCTCATAGTTTGCTCTTTATTTTTTCCAAAAATCATTTCTAGGTACATAAGTATCTATTTAATCAGAGAAACATCAAAAGTTTTCCAAGATTCAACCACTAGCTAGGAACTGTCAAGCCCGTCGTTTTGACCGCATTTTGAAACGGGCATAAAAAATTCAAAAAAATTCAAAAAATTGGAAAACCTTCGCATTGTGTCATTATATGTGACCAAGTTTCAGGAAAAATAATAAATTTGTAATACGGTAGTTATTTTAAAAAAGTGTTCTAAAAAACGAGCTATCATGCGTGAAGATTCATGGCTTTCAAGCCAAATGATCAATCTTATGGCCACATTCAGGGCATACTTTGTTCAAATGATCTCATATTGTTCACAAGGGTGCATCCTGGAATTCCAAACAATGTTGCCTAAGGGAGTTTTCACTTTCATTGCACAAAAGAGCCATTTTCCATTTTCCGAGTGCACCAAATGAGGTTTTTTTGTGAACGACCTACCAAATAATTATTGCAAAATTGGACCAAATCATTTTCTAAAATACTAGGCCATATTTAATGCACAATTGACCAAATGGTTGGGTGTAAAAAGTTTTGATCCACCTCTGGTGAAAAAGACAAATTTCCGCCGATTCAGATGGAAGCGGGTCAAATTTGAACTGTAGCTGCCTCATAGTTTGCTATTTATTTTTTCCAAAAATCATTTCTAGGTACATAAGTATCTATTTAATCAGAGAAACATCAAAATTTTTCCAAGATTCAACCACTAGCTAGGAACGGTCAAGCCCGCCGTTTTGATCGCATTTTGAAACGGGCATAAACAATTCAAAAAAATCAAAAAATTGGAAAAACTTTGCATTGTGTCATTATATGTGACCAAGTTTCCAGGAAAAATAATAAACTTGTAATACGGAAATTATTTTTAAAAAGTGTTCTCAGAAATGAGCTATCATGCGTGAAGATTCATGGCTTTCAAGACAAATGATCAATCTTATGGCCACATTCATGGCATTGTTTGTTCAAATGATCTCATATTGTGCACAAGGGTGCATCTTGGAATTCCAAACAATGTTGCCTAAGGGAGTTTTCGCTTTCATTGCACAAAAGAGCCATTTTCCATTTTTCGAGTGCCCCAAATGAGGTTTTTTTGTGAAGGACCTACCAAATAATTATTGCAAAATTGGACCAAATCATTTTTCTAAAATATTCGGCCATATTTAATACACAATTGACCAAATGGTTGGGTGTAAAAAGTTTAGATCGACCTCTGGTGAAAAAGACAAATTCCCGCCGATTCAGTTGGAAGCGGGTCAAATTTGAACTGCAGCTGCCTCATAGTTTGCTATTTTTTTCCAAAAATCATTTATAGTTACATAAGTACCTATTTAATCATAAATACATGGTTTGGTGGCGATACGTCGAGGTTTGGACGGTGGCCGAGGGCCCCAACTCTAGAGCGCGTAAACTCGCATGCCCGCAGCGTGGTCACCGCGTGACCGTGGCGTTGCCATGTGTTCTGGGCTGCCTAGGCATGTCTAGTGGGTTGGGCACTCCGCAGGTAGGTGCTAGGAAGAAAATCACAACATAACATTCTCACGAGGAGACTGATCGATGCTCAAACATGAATAAGCAACCAAGTGTTTGATTAGCGGTACGGGAAATGCACATGGCTAATGGGTGTGAGTTTTGGCTGAGGATGATCAATTAGTAAGAAGACCGTCTTCACAAATTTTCAGCTCAAAAGGAGGAGCCTAGGTGGTACTTGCTTTGCAAAGTACCACACTGGACATAAATACGAATGTGGAAGCCGGGCTCAAAATAATGAATGGATTGAGCTGGCATTTGGTGGAGGATGGTTATTTGGGTAGAGGAAAGCACTGTAGAAAATGGATACCATTTGGACATGCCAAAGTGGTACTTCCTTCACAAAGTGTTTTTCTGAACAGAATAGGAAAATGAATATTTTTGAATTTTTAATTTTTAACTACGCAAGGAATGTTTTTACATATTTGACGAAGATATGACCCAAAGAATTTATAAGATTTTTTTGGGAATTTTGGGAATGACAGAAATATAGGTTGCTTCACAACCTAGGGCAAAAACTGCCACATGGACATGACACATAGCCAAACTGATGAGGTGGCGCCTAGTCATAGCAACCCACCACAATTTACAAGGTTATGACCATCTTTATTGGTCATGATCAGCTAGAAATAAGGCAGCGGACCTGTGCTATCTTCTTTATGACCATTTCGTGTAAGGAAATTACGCCCTTTCTGACCAAAATGGTCGTTATTGTTTAGGGTTTGGAGCCCCCCGAACAGCTTTTGACCAATTGTTCTGAAATGGTCATAGATCTATGACCAATTCTTCTAGGGTCCTTGACAGAAGGTTACTAGTTGACCTATTTCTTGTAGTGATCAAGACAGTCATACCTGTGGTGTCATAGAAGTGTTCCATGACATTACCAAAAATTATCATCACGGAAGTGTCCACTTCCATGACGATAAATCGCGCGTCATAGAAGTGCTTTCGTCAAGGGTAACTGACACATGGCATCCACCTTAACGGGTCACCTTAAGCTATTGGGTTCCGGTTTGGATCCGATAACCCGTTAACAGCCCGGGCCAATGGGATTTTCCACCAGTAAAATTCTCAATGGCCAGAGAAACCACGTGTCGGCTCACCGTTGGGACAGATGTCATCAACTCATTGGACCGAAGGCGCCTATGATACGTTGACACGTGGCACGGTGATAATCCTCAAGTGCAAGGAATCATCGTAGAACTTTCCAAAGGTGGAAGTGATAAGTATGGAGTGTCGAACCCACAAGGAGCTAAAGGTAAGATCAATATTCTCTCAAGTCCTATCTGCCACTGATACGACTCTACATACAAGAAACAAGATATAAAACTACGTTGTGTGTACGAAGAAGATAATTTTGCATGGTATCGGAGAACTAAAATACAAAAGTAGGTGATGTTATCATAAAGTTAGAATATATTACTATATATTATAAATAGCGAGTGTGGAATAATGATGGGTTGGTGTGCGGAATTATCCTAGGCATTTGTTAACAAGATGGGTGATCATTATTGTAATTTCATATGAGGGAGAGGCATAAGCTAACATACTTTCTCTTCTTGGATCATATGCACTTATGATTGGAACTATAGCAAGCATCCGCAACTACTAAAGATGATTAAGGTAAAACCCAACCATAGCATTAAAGTATCAAGTCCCCTTTATCCCATACGCAACACCCCCTTACTCGGGATTAAGCTTTTTTCACTCTTGCAACCCACTATAAGTGAATCATGAACGTATTTCAACACCCTACAGCGGGAATCCCTCACGTGTGCGCAGCACGGAAGGCACCATAGGACGGCACCAAATTAGAACATACGACTCAAACCAATCTATATCATCAATCAACCAAAAGGATAAAAGAAATCTACTCAAAAAATCATAGGTTGGCAACACATCATTGGATCATAATATGTGGCATAAAGCACCATGTTCAAGTAGGGGATTACAGCGGGGTGCTGGAGAGTGGACCGCATAAAAGAGATGAGGATGGTGGTGAGGTTGATGAAGACGATCACCGCGGCGATGGTTCTCCTGATGGCACTCCGGCGCAACCAAGAGAGAAGGGGGGCGGTTCTCCCCTTTGTGCTTCCTCCTCCATGGCCTCCGCCTTAGATGGGGAAAGGTTCTTCCTCTGGTCCTTGGCCTCCATGACGATGGTGACCCCCCGGCTTCGTCCTCCATGGCCTCCGGTGATGTTGGCCCCCTCCGGTAGGGTGCCAGAGAGGGCCTAGATTGATTTTCATCGCTATAGAGGCTTACGGCGGCGGAACTCCCGATCTCTCTTCTGTTCTAGGGTTTTTTGGATTTATAGGAAGGGTTGGCATCGGTTTCACGTTAGGGGGCCCACGAGGTGATCACAAGGTCGAGGGGCACGCCCTAAGGGGCGCCCCCCACCCTTGTGGTGGCCCCAGGACTCCTCTTCCGTATATTTTTCTTCTAGTATTTTTTATATTTTCCAGAAAAAATCTTTGTTGATTTTCAGCTCGTTTCGAGAACTTTTATTTTTGCACAAAAACAATACCAAGGTAGCTCTGCTGGAAACAGCGTCAGTCCGGGTTAGTTCTAATCAAATCATACCAAAATCATATGGAATCGTTGAAAACATGGCATGAATACTTCATAAATTATAGATACACCAAAGACGTATCAGCATCCCCAAGCTTAATTCCTTCTCGTCCTCGAGTAGGTAAATGATAAAATAAATAATTTATGAAGTGTGAATGCCATCAAGTGCACAAGTTTGATCAATGGAAGTTCCAAGCACTTTTCTAGAATTATTCTTTATCATAAACAGTAGATCATCTTCATAAAACTTCTCATGATCAAGTAACGAGCTATTCCCATGTTAAAGCATAGACCATAAACTTTCTTTAAAACTAACAAACAATGCTCTTAGTCATTAAACAACTGCAATTCGTTTTATTTCCAGGAAGGGTCTATGTATGAGCATTGATTTAGCAAATTCCGCATACTCAACCATCATTTAATCTTTCGCAATTGCTAACACTCACATGATATTTATGGGTTCAAAGTTTTCATCGGACACAGAGAAAGATAGAGGCTTATAGTTTCGCCTCCCAACCTTTTACCTCAAGGGTAATGTCAACAATAATAATTTATGAAAACCTACATCCGAGTCGATAGATAGATCCGGATTTCTCGAACACATAGTGCTTGCCAAAAGGAAAAAGTGTAAAAAGGAAAGGTGATGATCACCATGACTCTTGTATAAGGGTAGAAGATAAAAGTAAAAGATAGGCCCTTCGCAGAGGGAGGCAGAGGTTGTCATGTGCTTTTATGGTTGGATGCACAAAATCTTAATGCAAAAGAACGTCACTTTATATTGCCTCTTGCGATAAAGACCTTTATTGTGCAGTCCGTCGCTTTTATTTCTTCCATATCACAAGTTCGTATAAAGCTTATTTTCTTCACACTAATAGATCATACATATTTATAGAGAAATTTTTATTGCTTGCACCGATGACCACTTGAAGGATCTTACTCAATCCATAGGTAGGTATGGTGGACTCTCATGGCAAAACTGGTTTAAGGGATGTTTGGAAGCACAAGTAGTATCTCTACTTGGTGCAAAGAATTTGGTTAGCATGAGAGGGAAAGGCAAGCTCAACATGTTGGAGGATCCACGACAATATAACTTCTATTCGGATATCAGAAAACATAACCCATTATGTTGTCTTCCTTGTCCAACATCAACTTTTTAGCATGTCATATTTTAAGTGCTCACAATTACAAATGATGTCCAAGATAGTATATTTATATGTGAAATCTCTCTTCCTTCAATATTCTTTCATTAATTGTTCAAGTGACCAATACTATGTTTGCTAACTTTCAATAAATTTACCGCCTATACTTATTATATGTGAAGTCATTACTCCCCATGGTATAAGCATATGAAACATATATAAATTCAAATTTATGATATTCAATTCATTCAACCATTTACTGATAGGATATAAGTGAAGCACGTGAATACATGACAAACTACTCCAAAAAGACATAAGTGAAGAACAATGAGTAGTCAAGTAGTTAACTAGCCATGGGAGGACTCTCTCTCATTCAAGATTTCAGATCCAATGATTTTATTCAAACACCAAGTAAAATGAAAATATGCTCCAAGCAAAACACATATCATGTGACGAATAAAAATATAGCTCCGAGTAAGGTATACCGATGGTTTTGAAGATGAAAGAGTAGATGCCTTCTGGGGCATCCCCAAGCATAGGCGCTTGAGTCTTCCTTGAATATTACCTTGGGGTGCCTTGGGCATCCCAAAACTTAGGGTCTTTCCACTCATTATTGTCCTTGTATCGATTTCTCACCCAAAACTTGAAAACTTCAATCACACAAAACTTAACGGAACTTCATGAGAAGGGTTAGTATGATAAAGAGTAAATCATTCACTTTGGTACTGTCAAAGAAAAGATTCATAATTGTTCTCACACAATTCCTACTATACCATATCATTTCCACAATTTATGTTTAGCAATATAAGCCATAGAAACTAGGAAAAAAGCAAACTATGCATTGAAAACATAATCTGCCAGAAACAGAACAACCTGTAATGATTGAGGGAGTCCTGGATTAGGGGGTCCTTGTGTGTCCGGGCTATTGATGTGGGTCGGACTGATGGGCCGTGAAGATACAAGCAGAAGATTTCCCTCCCGTTTCCGGGTAGGACTCCCCTATGCGTGGATGGCAAGATTGGTGTCCGGATATGTTATTTGCTTCCCCCACAAACCGAATCTGTACAACCCTAGGCCCCTCTGGTGTGTATATAAACCGGAGGGTTTAGTCCATAGAGGGTATCATAATTCTCATATATAGGCTAGACAGCTAGGGTTTAACCATTGCAATCTTGAGGTAGATCAAATCTTGTACCCTATACTCATCAAATACGATCAAGCAGGACATAGGGTTTTACCTCCATTAAGAGGGCCCGAACCTGGGTAAACATTGTGTCCCACCTGTCCCTTGTTACCATCAATCCTCAGACGCACAGTTCGGGACACCCTACCCGAGATCATCCGGTTTTGACACCGACATTGGTGCTTTCATTGAGAGTTCCACTGTGTCGTCAACAGAAGGATTGATGCCTTGACTTGTCATCGGCGACCATGCCGTTTTCGGAGAAACCTTTCTCCCTGGACAGCTCATTGTGTTTGGTGGCTTCGCTCTGCGTGCCAATTCAACTAGTCACCTCGAGCATATCGACAGGTACGCCTCTGGTCATCAGATCAGGTTTGGATGCTTGAATGACATCGTTGATACCCGGGGAGACTTGATCTTCGAAGGGTTCTCGGCCTCGGCCGCCGCTCCTCATCTACTTGAAGGAATCCTATCGGATCCACCATCAGTTCCAATCAAGGAAAGACCCTCGAACCTGCCTTAGCATTGGATCCAGAGCGGGCCGCTCCATCGGAAGACGGGAGGATAAACCCCGCCGGACCCTCTCCTGCCGGAGACCCAGAGGAGACCATGCTATCAGCGGGCCCAAAGTCCAACAGGATCCTCCCTATCATAGGGAAGCCGGACTGACCTCTGGATGTCAACTCCGAACTCTCGAGGTTTGCGTCTAGCGAGCTCGGTCAGGTGGTGATTACCGGACCCAGCTCCGCAGGTCCTCAATCACCTGTCCAGCTTTCGCTCCTAAACGAGGCGCTGGACCTAATGCGATCTCTTAACATTACGAAAGTATCCCTTCCGAACTACGCCCGACCTGAACTAGGGGCTGAGAGCGGGGAATTTTACGTCCCACCCACCACCCACTTGATAGCCACTGCCAAGGACCTAACCGACATGCCAGACTACGCCTCCTAAGACATCGACGACATGGACGATGATGCGAGAGCCGAACCAGGCCAAAACCCGCCTATCACTGGGCGTTGGACGACCACTACTACATACGACGTGTACATGGTGCATACGCCCGAAAAGAAGGACGGCGATGGCACTCAGGGTCCGATCGAGGACAATCCCGTCGAGGCACCACCAAAGCGCCAACGTCAGCGGCGCCGCTCACGATCACGTCGGGAAAAGGAAAGTAATACCGGCACCGGATATAACAACACCCCGGAGAATGTCGAATACTCTGACCAGCCCGTCGAGCCTGCGTTCGAGCAGGATGAATGGGAAGAAGGACAAGTCAAGCCTGGCGAACTTGTCGATCATGAGGATTCAGAAGATAGTAACTATCTACCGGCCTCTGAGGAGGATGTTAGCCTCGGTAACGAAGATTTTATCGTAGCAGAGGAACCCCTCAAACAAGAACGCTTTAAGCGATAGCTTATCGCAACTACGATTAGCCTGCAAAAGAAACAGCAACAGCTTCAAGCTGAACAGGATACACTCAACGACAGATTTACCAAGGTCCTGGCTGCAGAAGAATAAGACCTTGAGCACCCAATAAAGAGCTACCCAAAGCGCAGACTACTACCACAATTCGACGACGAGGCCCTTGAGCCAATACCATCAAGATATAACCATGTTGATGAACCGGACCGACCACCACGTGGACAGGACAAAGCGGCTAATTATGCCGAACACCAGCCCGCACCACCTCGCCATAGAGGCAAAGAGGCAGCGGCTCCGGGCTACACATATGACTTATGTCAGGCTTGCACAATAGAGCCACCCAGACCAGATCAATCTACGGATCAAGGGGTCGTGCTCCAACACGAGAAGATGACCATCAAGCCTAGCATGACAAGCATCACCAAGTTCGGGCCGAGAACCGAACACAGATGTCATCCAACTCTGTCGTGATGTCGCCCGATATAGAGGCGCCGCACACCCCATGTGCTTTACCGATGAGATAATGCAGCTGAAAGAAATATGCCCTAGAGGCAATAATAAAGTTATTATTTATTTCCTTATTTCATGATAAATGTTTATTATTCATGCTAGAATTGTATTAACCGTAAACTTAGTACATGTGTGAACACATAGACAAACAGAGTGTCCCTAGTATGCCTCTACTTGACTAGCTCGTTAATCAAAGATGGTTAAGTTTCCTAGCCATAGACATGTGTTGTGATTTGATGAACGGGATCACATCATTAGAGAATGATGTTATGGACAAGACCCATTTGTTAGCTTAGCAATTGATCGTTTAGTGTGTTGCTATTGCTTTCTTCATGACTTTATACATGTTCCTATGACTATGAGATTATGCAACTCCCGAATACCGGAGGAACACTTTGTGGGCTACCAAATGTCACAACGTAACTGGGTGATTATAAAGGTGCTCTACAGGTGTCTCCGATGGTGTTTGTTGAGTTGGCATAGATCGAGATTAGGATTTGTCACTCCGATTGTAGGAGAGGTATCTCTGGGCCCTGTCGGTAATGCACATCACTATAATCCTTGCAAGCAATGTAGCTAATGAGTTAGTTGCGGGATGATGCATTACAGAACAAGTTAAGAGACTTGCCGGTAACGAGATTGAACTAGGTATTCAGTTACCGACGATCTAATCTCGGGCAAGTAACATACCGATGACAAAGGGAACAATGTACGTTGTTATGCGGTTTGACCGATAAAGATCTTCATAGAATATGTAGGAACCAATATGAGCATCCAGGTTCCGCTATTGGTTATTGACTGGAAACGTGTCTTGGTCATGTCTACATAGTTCTTGAACCCGTAGGGTCCGCACGCTTAACGTTCGGTGACGATCGGTATTATGAGTTTATGTGTTTTGATGTACCGAAGATTGTTCGGAGTCCCGGACATGATCACGGACATGACGAGGAGTCCCGAAATGGTCGAGATATACAGATTGTTATATGGGACGGCTATATTCGGACACCAGAAGTGTTCCAGGTGATTTCGAAGAAAACCGGAGTGCCGGAGGGTTACCGGACCACCACCCCGGGGAACTAGTGGGCCTAGATGGGCCTTAGTGGAGACAGAGAGGGCTGCCAGGGTAGGCCGCGCGCCCCCTCCCCATTGGGTCCGAATTGGACTAGGGAAGGGGGGCGGCACCCCCCTTTCCTTCTCCCTCTCCTCCTTCCTTGCCCCTCCTAGTAGGACTAGGAAAGGGGGAGTCCTACTCCTACTAGGAGGAGGACTCCTCCCCTCCTTGGTGCACCCTAGGGCCCGCCGGCCTCCCCCTTGCTCCTTTATATACAGCGGTAGGGGGCACCCTAGAACACAATAGACATTGTCTTAGCCGTGTGCGTTGCCCCCCTCCACCATAATCCACCTCGGTCATATCGTTGTAGTGCTTAGGCGAAGCCCTGCGCCGGTAACTTCATCATCACCGTCATCATGCCGTCGTGCTGACGAAGCTCTCCCTCGACACTCAGCTGGATCAAGAGTTTGTGGGATGTCACCGAGCTGAACATGTGCAGATCGGAGAGGTGCCGTACTTTCGGTACTAGGATCGGTCGGATCGTGAAGACGTATGACTACATCAACCGCGTTATCATAACGCTTCCGCTTTCGGTCTACGAGGGTACGTAGACAACACTCTCATCTCTCGTTGCTATGCATCACCTAGATGGATCTTGCGTGTGCGTATAATTTTTTTTGAAATTACTGCGTTCCCCAACAGTGGCATCAGAGCCAGGTCTATGCGTAAATGTTATATGCACGAGTAGAACACAAAGACTTGTGGGCGATAATAGTCATACTGCTTACCAGCATGTCATACTTTGATTCGGCGGTATTGTTGGATGAAGCGGACCGGACCGACATTACGCGTACGCTTACGCGAGACTGGTTCTACCGACGTGCTTCGTAGACAAGGTGGCTGGCGTGTGTCAGTTTCTCCAACTTTAGTTGAATCGAGTGTGGCTACGCCCGGTCCTTGTTAAAGGTTAAAACAGTACACTTGACGAAAATCGTTGTGGTTTTGATGCGTAGGTAAGAACTGTTCTTGCTCAGCCCGTAGCAGCCACGTAAAACTTGCAACAACAAAGTAGAGGATGTCTAACTTGTTTTTGCAGGGCATGTTGTGATGTGATATGGTCAAGAGATGATGCTAAATTTTATTGTATGAGATGAGCATGTTTTGTAACAGAGTTATCGGCAACTGGCAGGAGCCATTTGGTTGTCGCTTTATTGTATGAAATGCAATCGCCGTGTAATTGCTTTACTTTATCACTAAGCGGTAGCGATAGTCGTAGAAGCAATAGTTGGCGAGACGACAACGATGCTACGATGGATTTCAAGGTGTCGCGCCGGTGATGATGGTGATCATGACAGTGTTTTGGAGATGGAGATCAAAGGCACAAGATGATGCTGGCCATATCATATCACTTATATTGATTGCATGTGATGTTTATCCTTTATGCATCTTATTTTGCTTAGTTCGGTGGTAGCATTATAAGAAGATCTCTCACTAAATTTCAAGGTATAAGTGTTCTCCCTGGGTATGTACTGTTGCGACAGTTCGTCGTGCCGAGACACCACGTGATGATCGGGTGTGATAAGCTCTACGTTCACATACAACGGGTGCAAGCCAGTTTTGCACACGCAGGATACTCGGGTTAAACTTGATGAGCCTAGCATATGCAGATATGGCCTCGGAACATTGGAGACCGAAAGGTCGAGCGTGGATCATATAGTAGATATGATCAACATAGTGATGTTCACCATTGAAACCTACTCCATCTCACGTGATGATCGGACATGGTTTAGTTGATTTGGATCACGTGATCATTTAGATGACTAGACGGATGTCTATCTAAGTGAGAGTTCTTAAGTAATATGATTAATTGAACTTTAATTTATCATGAACTTAGTCCTGGTAGTATTTGCATAACTATGTTGTAGATCAATAGCTCGTGATGTAGCTCCCCGTTTATTTTTGATATGTTCCTATAGAAAAACTATGTTGAAAAATGATAGTAGCAATGATGCGGACTAGGTCCGTGATCTAAGGATGATCCTCATTGCTGCACAGAAGAATTATGTCCTTGATGCACCGCTAGGTGACAGACCTATTGCAGGAGCAGATGCAGATGTTATGAACGTTTGACAAGCTCGGTATGATGACTACTTGATAGTTTAGTGCACCATGCTTTACGGCTTAGAACCGGGACTTCAAGAATGTTTTGAAGGCCATGGAGCATATAAGATGTTCCAAGAGTTGAAATTGGTATTTTATACTCATGCCCGTGTCAAGAGGTATGAGACCTCTGACAGTACTTTGCCTACAAGATGGAGGATAATATCTCAACCAGTGAGCATGTGCTCAGATTGTCTGGGTACTACAATTGCTTGAATCAAGTGGGAGTTAATCTTCCAGATAAGATAGTAATTAACAAAGTTCTCTAGTCACTATCACCAAGTTACTAGAACTTCGTGATGAACTATAATATGCAAGGGATGACGAAAGTAATTTCCGAGCTCTTCGCGATGTTGAAATCGGCGAAGGTAGAAATCAAGACATAGCATCAACTGTTGATGGTTAACAAGACCACTAGTTTCAAGTAAAGGACAAAGGGATAGAAAGGGAACTTCAAGAAAAATGACAAGCAAGTTGTCACTCCCGTGAAGAAACCCAAAGCTAGACTCAAGCCTGAAACGGAGTGCTTCTACTGCAAAGCAAATGGTCACTGGAAGTGGAACTACCCTAGATACTTGGCGGATAAGAAGGATGGCAAAGTGAACAAAGGTATATTTGATATACATGTTATTGATGTGTTCTTTACTAGTGTTTATAGCAACCCCTCGGTATTTGATACTAGTTCAGTTGCTAAGAGTAGTAACTCGAAATGGGAGTTGCAAAATAAACAGAGACTAGTTATGGGCGAGGTGATGATGTGTGTTGGAAGTGATTCCAAGGTTGATAAGATCACCATCGCACACTCTCTTTACCTTCGAGATTAGTGTTGAACCTAAAATAAATGTTATTTGGTGTTTGCATTGAGCATGAATATGATTGTATCATGTTTATTGCAATACGTTTATTCATTTAAGTCAAAGAATAAATGTTGTTCTATTTACATGAATAAAACCTTCTACGGTCATACACTCAATATAAATGGTTTATTGAATCTCGATCGTAGTGATACACATATTCATAATATTGAAGCCAAAAGATGCAAAGTTAATAATAATAGTGCAACTTATTTGTGGCACTGCCGTTTAGGTCATATTGGTGTAAAAGCGCATGAAGAAACTCCATGCTGATGGGCTTTTGGAATCAGTTCATTATGAATCACTTGATGCTTGTGAACCATGCCTCATGGGCAGGATGAATAAGACTCCGTTCTCCGTAACAATGGAGCGATCAACTGACTTATTGGAAATAATACATACTGATGTATGCGGTCCGATGAGTGTTGAGGCTCGCGGCGGGTATCGTTATCTTCTGACCTTCATAGATGATTTGAGCAGATATGGTTATATCTACTTGATGAAACATAAGTCTGAAACATTTGAAAAGTTCAAAGAATTTCAGAGTGAAGTGGAAAATCATCGTAACAAGAAAATAAAGTTTCTACGATCTGATCGTGGAGGAGAATATTTGAGTTACGAGTTTGGTCTTTGTTTGAAACAATGCAGAATAGTTTCGCAACTCACGCCACCCGGAACACCACAGAGTAATGGTGTGTCCGAACATCGTAGTCGTACTTTACTAGATATGGTGCGATCTATGATGTCTCTTACTGATTTACCGCTATCGTTTTGGGTTTATGCTTTAGAGACAGCTGCATTCACATTAAATAGGGCACCATCTAAATCCGTTGAGACGACACCATATGAACTATGGTTTGTCAAGAAACCTAAGCTGTCTTTTCTTAAAGTTTGGGGTTGCGATGCTTATGTGAAAAAGTTTCAACCTGATAAGCTCGATCCCAAATCGGAGAAGTGCGTCTTCATAGGATACCCAAAAAATGTTGGGTGCGCCTTCTATCACAGATTCGAAGGCAAGATCTTCGTTGCTAAAAATGGATACTTTCTAGAGAAGGAGTTTCTCTTGCAAGAAGTGAGTGGGAGGAAAGTAGAACTTGATGAGGTAATTGTACCTTCTCCCGAATTGGAAAGTAGTTCATCACATAAATCAGTTCCAGTGATGCCTACACCAATTAGTGAGGAAGTTAATGATGATGATCATGAAACTTCAGATCAGGTTACTACCGAACCTCGTAGGTCAACCAGAGTATGTTCCACACTAGAGTGGTACGGTAATCCAGTTCTGGAAGTCATGTTACTATACCATGACAAACCTACGAACTATGAGGAACGATGATGTGCCCAGATTCCGCGAAATGGCTTAAGGCTATGAAATTTGAGATAGGATCCATGTATGAAAACAAAGTATGGACTTTGGTGGAATTGCCCGATAATCGGCAAGCCATTGAGAATAAATGGATCTTCAAGAGGAAGACGGACGCTGATGGTAGTGTTACTATCTACAAAGCTCGACTTGTCACGAAAGGTTTTCGACAAGTTCAAGGTGTTGACTACGATGAGATTTTCTCACTCGTAGCGATGCTTAAGTCTGCCCGAATCATGTTAGCAATTGCCGCATTTTATGAAATCTGGCAAATAGATAAACAAAACTGCATTCCCTAATGGATGTATTAAAGAAGAGTTGTATATGATGCAACCAGAAGGTTTTGTCAATCCTAAAGGTGCTAACAAAATATGCAAGCTCCAGCGATCCATCTATGGACTGGTGCAAACATCTCGGAGTTGGAATATACGCTTTGATAAGTTGATCAAAGCATATAGTTTTATACAGACTTGTGGTGAAGCCTGTATTTACAAGAAAGTGAGTGGGAGCACTACAGAATTTCTGATAAGTATATGTGAATGACATATTGTTGATCGGAAATGATGTAGAATTTTCTGGAAAGCATAAAGGAGTGTTTGAATAAGTTTTTCAAAGAAAGACCTCGGTGAAGCTGCTTACACATTGAGCATCAAGATCTATAGAGATAGATCAAGACGCTTAATAAGTTTCTTCAATGAGTACATACCTTGACATGTTTTTGAAGTAGTTCAAAATGGAACAGTCAAAGAAAGAGTTCTTGCCTATGTTGCAAGGTGTGAAGTTGAGTAAGACTCGAAGCCCGACCACGGCAGAAGATAGAGAGAGAATGAAAGTCATCCCCTATGCCTCAGAAATAGGTTCTATAAAGTATGCCATGCTGTGTACCAGACCTATTGTGTACCCTGCCCTGAGTTTGGCAAGGGAGTACAATTTTGATCTAGGAGTAGATCACTGGACAGCGGTCAAAATTATCTTTAGAGGACTAAGTAAATATTTCTCGGTTATGGAGGTGATAAAGAGTTCACCGTAATGAGTTACATCGATGCAAGCTTTGGCACTGATCTGGATGACTCTAAGTCACAATCTGAATACATATTGAAAGTGGGAGAAATTAGCTAAAGTAGCTCCGTGGAGAGCATTGTAGACATAGAAATTTGCAAAATACATACAGATCTGAATTTGGCAGACCCGTTGACTAAACTTCTCTCACAAGCAAAACATGATCACACCTTAGTACTCTTTGGGTGTTAATCACAGGGCGATGTGAACTAGATTACTGACTCTGGTAAACACTTTGAGTATTGGTCACATGGCGATGTGAACTATGGGTGTTAATCACATGGTGATGTGAACTATTAGTGTTAAATCACATAGCGATGTGAACTAGAATATTGACTCTAGTGCAAGTGGGCGACTCAAGGAAATATGCCCTAGAGGCAATAATAAAGTTTTTATTTATTTCCTTATTTCATGATAAATGTTTATTATTCATGCTAGAATTGTATTAACCAGAAACTTATTACATGTGTGAATACATAGACAAACAGAGTGTCCCTAGTATGCCTCTACTTGACTAGCTCATTAATCAAAGATAGTTAAGTTTCCTAGCCATAGACATGTGTTGTCATTTGATGAACGGGATCACATCATTAGAGAATGATGTGATGGAGAAGACCCATTCGTTAGCTTAGCACTTGATCGTTTAGTATGTTGCTATTGCTTTCTTCATGACTTATACATGTTCCTATGACTATGAGATTATGCAACTCCCGAATACCGAAGGAACACTTTGTGTGCTACCAAACGTCACAACGTAACTGGGTGATTATAAAGGTGCTCTACAGGTGTCTCCGATGGTGTTTGTTGAGTTGGCATAGATCGAGATTAGGATTTGTCACTCCGATTGTCGGAGAGGTATCTCTAGGGCCTCACTGTAATGCACATCACAAAAAGCCTTGCAAGCAATGTAACTAATGAGTTAGTTGCAGGAAGATGCATTACGGAACGAGTAAAGAGACTTGCCGGTAACGAGATTGAACTAGGTATTGAGATACCGACAATCGAACCTCGGGCAAGTAACATACCGATGACAAAGGGAACAACGTATGTTGTTATGCGGTTTGACCGATAAAGATCTTCGTAGAATATGTAGGAACCAATATGAGCATCCAGGTTCCGCTATTGGTTATTGACCGGAAACGTGTCTCGGTCATGTCTACATAGTTGTCGAACCCGTAGGGTCCGCACGCTTAACGTTCAGTGGCGATCGGTATTATGAGTTTATGTGTTTTCATGTACCCAAGATTGTTCGGAGTCCCAGATGTGATTTCGTAGAAAACCGGAGTGCCGGAGGGTTACCGGAACCCCCCGGGGAACTAGTGGGCCTAGATGGACCTTTCTTGAGAGAGAGAGAGGGGCTGCCAGGGCAGGCCGCGCGCCCCCACCTCCTAGGGTCCGAATTAGACTGGGGAAGGGGGGCAGCGCCCCCCATTCCTTCTCCCTCTCCTCCTTCCTTCCCCCCTCCTAGTAGGAATAGGAAAGGGGGAGTCCTACTCCTACTAGGAGGAGGACTCCTCCCCTCCTTGGCGCGCCCTAGGGCCGGCCGGCCTCCCCCTTGCTCCTTTATATACGGGGGCAAGGGGCACCCTAAAACACAACATACATTGTCTTAGCCGTGTGCGGTGCCTCCCTCCACCATAATCCACCTCGGTCATAACGTTGCAGGGCTTAGGCGAAGCCCTGCACCGGTAACTTCATCATCACCATCATCACGCTGTCGTGCTGACGAAGATCTCCCTCGACACTCAGCTGGATCAAGAGTTCGTGGGACGTCACCGAGCTGAATGTGTGCAGATCGCGGAGGTGCCGTACTTTCGGTACTAGGATCGGTGGGCTCATGAAGACATACGACTACATCAACCGCGTTGTCATAACGCTTCCGCTTTCGGTCTACGAGGGTACGTAGACAACACTCTCCCCTCTTGTTGCTATGCATCACCTAGATGGATCTTGCATGTGCGTAGAATTTTTTTTGAAATTACTGCGTTCCCCAATAGCAGCAGCAGTTCCGAGAAGGGTTTTAACTCATAAACATTGAAGCATACGATGGAACGACAGATCCCGCTGTCTGGATCGAAGACTTTCTTCTCCACATTCACATGGCTCACAGTGATGATTTCCACGCCATTAAATACCTTCCCCTAAAGCTAAAATGACCAGCACAACACTGGTTGAATAGCCTCCTAGAAAACTCCATTGGCAGCTGGGAGGACTTGGAAGATGCTTTTCGAGACAACTCCCAAGGTACTTATGTCCGGCCACCGGACGCTGATGACCTTAGTCACATAGTCCAGCAACCCGGAGAATCATCCCGTAAACTCTGGACCCGGTTCTTAATAAAAAAGAACCAAATTGTCGAATGCCTGGACGCCGAGGCCTTAGCGGCATTTAAACACAGCGTCTGTAACGAATGGCTCGCCCGAAACCTCGGTCAGGAAAAGCCGAAGACTATGGTAGCTCTCACTTCACTTATGACCCGCTTCTATGCGGGCGAAGACAGCTGGTTGGCTCGTAGAAGCAATAGTGCCAGCGACCCTGGCACCTTTGAAGCCAGGGATGGCAACAGATGGCAACGACGTAACAAAAATAAGCGTCGGAACAACAATGAAGAAACTGAAGATAGGGCGGTCAACGCCGGATTCAGTGGCTCCAAACCCGGTCAGCGGAAGAAGCCATTCAAAGGAAATAGAGACGGTCCATCTAATTTGCATAAGATACTAGATATGCCTTGCCAGATTCATGGCACCCCTGACAAACCTGCCAATCATACCAACAGAAACTGCTGGGTTTTTAAACAAGCCGGTAAATTAAATATCGAACATAAGGGGAAAGGACCTCAAAGCGAGGACGATAGTGAACCCCGCCCTCCGAACCCAGGGCGACAGAAGAAGTTTCCCCCTGATGTGAAAACGGTGAACATCATATATGTCACCTATATCCCCAAAAGGGAGCGCAAGAGCACACTAAGGGACGTCTACACCATAGAGCAGTCGCCCCAAAATTCAACCCATGGTCGGCTTGTCCGATCACCCTCGATCGTAGGGACCATCCAACTAGTATCCGTCATGGAGGTTCGGCGGCCCTGGTACTCGATCCCATTATCGAGGGATACCATCTCACTAGAGTCTTAATGGACGGCGGCAATAGTCTCAACCTGATTTATCAAGACACTATTCTTAAGATGGGTATTGACCCATCAAGAATCAAGCCTAGCAACACTACCAGTAAAGGAGTGATACCCGGTGTGGAGGCCCGCTGTACGGGCTCCTTAACATTGGAAGTAGTCTTCGGTTCTTCGGACAACTTCCAAAGCGAAGACCTGATCTTCGATATCGTCCCTTTCCGTAGTGGTTATCACACACTACTTGGATGAACCGCTTTCGCCCGCTTGAATGCAGTCCCACATTATGCTTATTTAAAGCTCAAAATGCCTAGATTGCGCGACGTCATCATAGTCAATGGAAATATGGAGCGCTCCCTCCGCACTGAGGAGCACACCGCGGCCCTTGCAGCCGAGGTACAGAACTTCCTCATCAAGCCGAACAACTCGTCGGCCATTAAGGCCCTTGACACTGCCAAGCGAGTCGGGTCCACATTACAGCATGACAGCTCGGCAGATCCGGAGATTGATTAGCAGTTCAGCCTCCGCCAATTCCCCCATAAGGTTGCGGCATACGTACCGTGCGTGCATAATTACGCACTTAAAATACCTTGGGCAACATCGGAGGCATACCGCGGAAAAATGTCTATGGTACGGCTTGACCCTGTTTGGACCTTAACCTTCTTTCTCTCTTTCTTTTTCTTTAACTACTGGTTCATTAAAATCTGCCTAATCCGCGGTTTTACATGGGCTACTCTCTAAGGCTCCCCTTTCTTATAGACAACCATCAACTTCTCCTCTCAAGGGATTTATAACGAAGGAGAAACGGCGCAGACGTGCAACAGGGCAACATTAGGATCTTCAAGCCGCTACTTTTTCCAACAGCCCTATGTAAAACTTTCCCTTGTGTAAACTCTCGACATGTAAAATAGCCTTAATATTCATGGCATTATCTGTAATAGCATGCCTTGATGTATTATACAGTATATAAAGGAAACAGTTGATTACCACTTTTGTTTGGTACTGATTTATTTTGTCATCTGTATCCCTTCCTCACTTCAGATTGCCACATGTGCTTTAGTCCGGCCTTAAACACCGGGGCCTGTATTCGGCTCTGCACGTTCTCAAGTCTGAACACCTATAGGGTACTCTTCGGCGTCCCGAATATTGCACCATATGCATCGGCCCCGAATCATGTCGTTGGTCCATAGTTGCGTTGCCCGGCTCCTGTGCTTACCACCTTTCGTTCCGCTTGTTCGGCTAAGGTCGTAAAGGGAGAACTACTGCGATTGTATTTCTAGTTCGTCTGGTGAAATACCTCAGTAGAGAAAGACGAAAACTGACTGTCATCATAAGGCGAGAGCCGGTCGGTGATTCGACGACTTATTCTTATACTACAAATCGTTGGTGATTTATTCCATGTTATACTAGGGGTTGGTCTTCTTCGAGCCATGTGGAAAAGGCACCTTAGTTCGGACTATCGCACACACACAAGGGGCTAGTACTTAGCCCCACCGTCAAACTCCTATGGCTAAGTGAATGTAATAAAGCCGGATAGTCTGATTGCATGGTTCACCTCGCGGATACCTCCTTCACGGACCAAGACGTTGGATAAAGTGTGACCACGCGCGATGTCGTACACCCCCGTAGCATTTATGTGGGGGCTAAAACCGACGACTGGCAACTTTCAGGAAAAAAACGGCCGCACAGGTGGAAAATCACTTAAGGTAAAAGGCGTAAATGTACTACAAGACTGGGTTCAGAAACATTGTTTTACTACCCGAATACATTTACTCAAATATGGTGTCCTTTGAGCATTGGCCCTCTACTATGCGAACACCCGCCTGGACATCTTTGAAGTATCTCTCTAGCTTGCGGTGGTCCTTGCCTTCGGGTGGGCCCACAGTCGCCACGTCGATGGCCTTCATCTTTGCCCAATGCATCTTGACGCGGGCGAAGGCCATCCGAGCTCCCTCTATGCATGCCAAGCGCTTCACAGTATCAACCCGAGGTAGCGCGTCGATGAGCCGCCTCACCAAAGCCAAGTAGCTACTCAGAATGGGTCCGTCTGGCCATAGCCAGACTATTAAATCCTTCATGGCCAAGCCGGCCACCCTATGCAGCTCCATCAGTTGATTCATTTGGTCGTTCAAGGGCGTCGGGTGCTCCGACACAAGAAACTGTGACCAGAACAGCTTCTCGGTCGAGTTCCCTCCTGGGCTCTGAAGAATTGTACGGCATCGACAACACTCGTCCGCAGATCTGAAAATGCATTTGGAGAGCTCCACACCCGAGTGAGCAAAGCATATCTTTGACATTCTAATATACTCTACAAAAGAAAGGCCTTACCAGGCGCTATCTACTTCACTTGCCAGATCTCCTCGCGAGCACTCCGGGACTCGACCCGCACCTCCTTAGCCTCCTGGAGAGCCTTGGTGAGTTCGGTCGATTGGGCCGAAGTCTTCTCCTCTAGTTCCTCGCATTTGAGGATGGCGTGCTTCAGCTCCTGCTCGACTTCGGACACCCGAGCTTCATGTTGACAGTGGGCGGCCTGCTCCGTCTTCAGCTCAGAAGCAGCTTTGTCAGTAGGCTATGGAAGGCTTCGTTCAGTCCCCTCTTAGCAGACTAGACCTTCTCTACTACCGCACCCATCAGGGTGCGGTGCTCCTCCATGATGGAAGCACATTGGAGTGCTTCTGTTAGAGTGTTCGGCGGCTCCGGATTAGTGGAGGTCGCCGATGGAGCAGATGCTCCTGCCCCCTCTATTGAAGGTAGCTTCTCACCTGATCCCGGGACCGCATTGGTCTCCGAAACGGTGTCTGGCTGGGGCGCAGATTGTTGGGGATCCCCACCATCGGTTTCCATAGGGGTCGCCTCCCCTATGTCTTCGGCGACCGTGGTATTAACCTCAGGCACCTTCTCGACAGCCTCGCCCGCCCCTCCACAACCACGACAGGTCCTTTCGAACAACACCTTGGTGTCATCAATGGTGATTGGCGAGGGGGCTCGTGGCAGTGTGTTGCTCTCTGCCATCTCCGGTGGCAGAGAACTCCCCTCCAACAGTGAAGTATTCGGGAGATCGCGTGGAGGGCTGAAAGGCATATGGCATAATAACTTATATAATGAAAGTAGGAAAACGAAAGATAAAACAACAAGTATCTAGATACTTATGTATCGGCCAGGGGCTTCGCCCTGGGAGGCTTTTTGGGGACCAGTTCGGCATCTGAGTCCGAACTTTCATGGAGGATCATCCTCCCCCTCTTGGGAACCTCCCCCTTTTGGCTCTTTGGTGGCCGCCCTCTTCTTCTACCTTGCTTCATGAGGGGAGTCACTTGCCACCTCCACCTCCTCTTCCTCGCCCCCCTCGTGGGAGGAGAGAGCTTCAATCTCTCCGGACACAGCGTTCGAGGGACCCTTGTGGCGGGGGCCGCCTTTGGCCTCCTTGCCCTTCCTCTTCCTGGCCTTCTTTTCTAGCGCCTGATATGGCACCGGGATCAGCATCTCTGTTAGCTCGGGCATGGCTGGGTCTTCAGGTAGCAGTGCCGGACAGTTGATCCATTCCGCATTCGCCGTCCAACCCTGTATGAAAGACAGGCAATATGACTTAGACCATGTTCAAAATACTGACCGGATACGTCTTCGGAAAGGATATGCTTACCACTGAGGCCGGATTCTCGCTGTCGAGTCCGATGTCCTCGCTCTTCTTTGGCCACATTTTTTGGGCCTTGAATAGCTGCTTCCAAATGTCTTCGTGCATGGTGCCAAAGAAGCGCTTCAGGGTCCGTGGCTCCTCCGGATTGAACTCCCACATGTGAGAGGCCTAGAGTTAGCAAGGGAGAGTACGGCAGAAGAGCATCACCTAAATCACGTTTGTGAGTCCAGTGTTTTTTCCTATCATGTTGGTGATGCGTTTTTGCAGCATTTGCACCTCCACCGTGGATCCCCAATCCAGGCCCTTGGCGGTCCACGAGGTGAGCCTCGTAGGGGATCTAGATCTGAGGTCAGGAGAAGCCGCCCACTTGCCGTCGTGGGTTCGGTGATGTACAACCACTCCTGCTGCCACACCTTGACAGTCTCCACAAACGCCCCCTTGGGACAGACGACATTTGGGAGCTTGCTTACCATGGCGCCGCCGCAGTCCACGTGCTATCCATCGACCACCTTCGGCTTTAGATTGAAGACCTTAAGCCATAGGCCGAAGTGTGGGGGAGTGCAGAACAGAGCCTCGTACATGACGATGAACGCCGATATGTGGAGGAAGGAATTCGGGGCTAGATCGTGGAAGTCCAGCCCATAGTAGAACGTGAGGCCCCGGACGAAGGGATGGAGGGGAAACCCTAGCCCTCGGAGGAAGTGAGGGATAAATACAACCCTTTCGATGGGCTCCGGTGTGGGGATGACTTGATCCTTGGCAGGGAGCCTGTGCGCGATCTCCGCGGAGAGATACCCCGCGCCCCGGAGCTCCTTGACGTCCCTCTCGGTGATGCAGGAGGCCTCCCACTTGCCCTTAGAACCGGATCCAGACATGGCTGGACAGGATGGTGGCGGTGGGAAATATTGAGATTTTAGGCGCTGGAGCTCAAAGGAAGGGAAGGCAGGAGATGGAAGAAGGCGTGGGGAAAAAGGAGCAGTTTTTACCCTCTTATAGGCAGTGAAATACCAAACGCCCCACTCGGGCCTTAAAACTCGCATGTTCGCAAAGAGATCATGCGAACGGCACGGTTGGATTACCCAAACCCGTATTTATGAGGATCCCACAATAGGCGGGCACGATATCTATTTTGACAAGACGTACCAATGGAGGCGTTGCCTCGAAACTCGATGCGGGAGGCGTGAAAACAGTTCGAAATATTGAAGGGTCAGATGTGATGCTTCGCCGAAAATTTGTCAGTAAAAAGACATTGTTTTATTTGGATATCTTGCCTTCATGGCTAAGGGTTGTGTCAATTATATAGTGCCGGATACAGTTCCTTTGTTCAGGGAATTGTTTTAAAATGTTCAGGAGAAGGAACCCACCTTGCAATGCCGAAGACAATCTGCATGCCGAACACATCGTCATTGAAGACTGGTTTAGGGGCTACTGAGGGAGTCCTGGATTAGGGGGTCCTCGAGTGTCCTGGCTATTTGATGCGGGCCAGACTGATGGGCCATGAAGATACAAGCAGAAGACTTCTCCCCCATGTCCGGGTAGGACTCCCCTATGCGTGGATGGCAAGATTGGTGTCTGGATATGTTATTTCCTTCCCCCACAAACTGTCTCTGTACAACCCTAGGCCGCTCCGGTGTGTATATAAACCAGAGGGTTTAGTTCGTAGAGGCTATCATCATTCTCATAGGCCAGACAGCTAGGGTTTAGCCATTACTATCTCGAGGTAGATCAACTCTTGTAAAGCCTATACTCATCAAATACAATCAAGCAGGTCGTAGGGTTTTACCTCCATTAAGAGGCCCCAAACCTGGGTAAACATTGTGTCCCACCTGTCCCTTGTTACCATCAATCCTCAGACGCACAGTTTGGGACCCCCTACCGGAGATCTGCTGATTTTGACACTGACAGTGGTGCTTTCATTGAGAGTTCCGCTGTGTCGTCAACAGAAGGATTGATGCCTGTACTTGTCGTCGGCGACCATGCCGTTTTTAGAGAAACCCTTCTCCCTCTATAGCTCTTTGTGTTTGGTGGCTTCGCTCTGCATGCCAATTCAACTGGTCACCTCGAGCATATCGACAGCTACGCCCCTGGTCATCAGATCAAGTTTGGAAGCTTGAATTACATCGCTGATATCCAAGGAGACTTGATCTTCAAAGGGTTCTCGGCCTCGGCAGCCGCTCCTCATCTACCTGAAGGAAGCCTGTCGGATCCACCATGAGATTCCGCTCAACGATCAACCCTCGTACCTGACTTATCATTGGATGCAGAGCTAGCCGCTCCGTCCGAAGACGGGAGGATAAACCCCGCCGGACCCTCTCCCGCCGGAGACCCAGAGATGACCATGCTATCAGTGGGCCCAGAGTCCAAAAGGATCCTCCCTGTCATAGGGAAGCCGGACTCACCTCTGGATGTCAACTCCGAACTCTCGAGGTCTGCGTCTATCTAGCTCGGTCAGGTGGTGATTACCAGACCCAGCTCTGAAGGTCCTCAGTACCTGTCCAGCTTACGCTCCTAAACGAGGAGTTGGACCTAATGCAGTCTCTTGCCATTATGGAAGTATCACTTCGGAACTATGCCTGGCCTGAACTAGGGGCTGAGATGTCATAGCCCCACATCAACCCTTGTTTGACTTTGCTTGATCATCATGTTTAAATTCAAGGAATTTGAATTGAGGGAATTTTCAAAGCCTCAGAAACCTTTTTAAAATGATCAACATTAAAATCTTCTCAAGTAAGTCCAAGAAAATGTTCCTCTTAGTCTCTGAAAATATTGGCAAGAGGTAAAACTCAAAACAATATTTTGGATTCTCAGAGATATTTATTTTGGCCCTTTGAATTAAATCAATAACATATTTGAGTTGGATTTATTTCTGTTATATAAGAGATAAAGTTCAAATAATTTTTGTAAGTTTGCATGTGGCCTTGGACTAGTTTACTGAGCTCACATAAAAATTTACAGAAAGTTCTAAATGATTTGATGCTTCAAATCAAATCTAAGAAATTACAGAAAATAGAAATAGAAAAGAAATGGAAGAGAGAGACAAGCTTACCTGTGCAGCCTGCTACTGTAGCTTACCGGCCCAGCCCACCTGGGCCTCCCCTGCCAGTCAACCCTATCCTCTCGCTAGGAGGACAGGGGCGTGTGGGGAGAGCGTGTTGGCACGTGCCGCACCACCTCCACCCTGCCTGCTTTGCCCCCCTGATGGCCTAGACGCCCTGGAGACGCCATGCTACCCCCCTCTCCCCCATTCTCTCCCTCGTCTGCTTCACGCCATGGCCGAAGCCACCACAAGCTTGCCGTCTCCATTCGCGTATCCACTGCATCCCCCTCTACCGCTCGTCGTGTCTGAGAGCTCCGCATCAACGTCCTCATCCTCTCCGACGACTCACGCGACGCCGGAATCCCCGTATCGTCATCCCCGGCCTCGTCTTGAAGCTCCGGCCGCCAAGATCGCCTTCGCCGTTCAACCCTCATCAGACCTCCCCTGAGCTCGCTGATGACGCCACCTGATCCGATGTGAGCCAACGCGTCGACTCCCCCTTCTCCCATGTCCTCCCGTGCCCTCTAGCTCCCTTGTCGCACGAGCTGAAGCTCGGCTCCGCCATTGCCGCAGAACGCGTGCTCCCCGTGCTTCGTTCGCTACCGTCGTGCAACGGGCGTGCCCTAGAGCGCCCCTGGCACTGACGTGCAGCCCAGGCAGCTTGGTAGTGAGCCCTAGCGTGGCACCCGCACACCACCGAGCTCCTCTGCCGCTACACACTGTCCCCGGCATCCCCACGACCACCACTGGATGCCCCACACCACGGGCTCTCCAACGCACCTAACCGCGCGACCAGCCATGGCTGAAAACAGCCGGCCATCGATCGCCACTGCATCAGGTCATCGCCGGCGTAACCACGCCGATGTGGCACGACCATTAGGGGCTAATCTTACTGATTAGCCGCCCTTCAGCAACTGACAGTGGGCCCCGCAGAGGGTCAAAGTATGAGTCAACGCGGGATTAGCGGCCGTGTCACTGACCAGTGGACCCCAGTGGTTAGGTTTGACCCAGCTGACCTGCTGACACAGTGATGTCTTCATGCTGATGCAGCAAATGCTTTCTGGCGTCTTTATTAATCCAGGAAATTCCAGAATTAGTCAAAACTTCTAAAAATCATAGAAAATCAACCGTAACTCCAAATGAAATAATTTATATATGAAAAATTATCAGAAAAATCCAATCTATCCATTGGTACTGGTTTCATGTATGACCAAGAAATTTAACCTCACTGTATAGATCAAAACATGCTAATGCACTTTGGAAATTCATAGTTTGAATTTGAATTTGAACCATTGGTTCAAATAAGCTCAAACCCTTCTGGGTTTATTTACATTAGCTCAAATCACAGCATATTGCCATGTCACATTCATGCATAATATTGTTGCATTGCATTGTTTGTGTTCTTTCTTTGTTTGTCGGTGTTCGTCCCCTCTCAGTGGACGTTATTCTGGCGTTGAGTTCGATGACACCGATGAAGAGCTATATAATCTTCAGAAGTGCCAGGCAAGCAAAACCCCCTTGTTCACTCCGATACAATCCCACTCTCTCACTCTTTCCCTCTTTTACTGCATTAGGACAACAACGATTCAACTGTATATGCTGCGGTAGTTGAGCCCCTTTCCTCTGCATGACCTGTCATTGCCACAGTAAATAGATGAAACCCACTAGCATGAGTAGGAGTTGTTTGAGCCCTGTTGTGCCTACTCATTCATGCTTGTTGTCATGCATGCTACTGCTTAGAGTTGAGTCAGGTCTGATTCATCGGAGCTGAATTGGAATGTGGTGAACATGTCTTACAGTTGACAGCTAAGTATGTGAACATGATTTGGTAAAGGTAGCGGTGAAAGGCCATGGAGGAGTACATGGTGGGTTGTCTCATTGAAACCGTCCTCAGGAACTGAGTTCTGTGTTTGTGATCCATGAACAACTACTACAATGGGCCCTGAAATATGACCCCGCTCGAATTATTAACCCCCTGTCCTCTGTCCAGGAGTTGCAAGTAGTTTCTGGTGTTTGTACTATGCTGGAGCCCGTGCGCAGCGCTGAACTGAGGGGTGGGCTGTGATGCGGCAGGCGCATGGCACGGTGTACCAGGACGCCTGTTTGGTGCCTTGGGAACCCTGCACACATTGTTCGGGGCCGTAGTGGAAACCTCGGCCGGACTCCCTGCGGATGTAACCTGAATAGGCAAGAAACCTGGACTAGGGACTTGTGTAGTTAGCCAGGTCCTTGTCTACACCCATGTCGGCTTTCGCTTGAAGTCTGCCGAGCACATGTCGTGTGCAGACGCTAAGTGGTGGAAACATGTGTGAAGAAGTACACCCCTGCGGGGTTGTAAATGATCTACTCGAATAGCCGCGTCCGCGGTAAAGGACTTATGGGTTGCCTATACAGTTCATAGACAAGTGAAAGTGCATACTCTAAAATGCGCAAGATAAGTGTGAGTGCTATGGATGGCGTTCTCGTAGGGAGACGAGAGCGAATCCATAGTGGTGTATTATATGGTGAATATGTGGACTCGTGTGCGTCACCTAAAAAGAGTTACTTGTAGACGTAGTTCAGGATAGCCACTGAGTCAAAGCTGGCTTGCTGCAGTTAAACCCCACCATCCCTTTGTTTATACTGATGCATATGTAGCTAGTTCTGATGTAAGTCTTGCTGGGTACATTTGTACTCACGTTTGCTTAATTTATGTTTTGCAGAGAGACTTCAGTCTCACTAGTAGTTCCGCGTGGACTTCGACGTTTAGCTTGTTACCTCAGCTACAATCTTGTACCCTTTGAAGGGTCTTGTAGATAGATAGGCTTACTAGCCTTCTATCTTTTCAGATGTCTATACTCAGGCATGTTTATGCTTCCGCATGTGCTTGTTGCTTGTATGACTTGAATGCTGGGTCATCAGACCCATGTTTGTAATATCTGGCTCCTCGGAGCCTAATGAATAAATACTTTGAGTCATAGAGTTTTCTTGTGATGCCATGTTTTATTTTCACATATCGAGAAAAATGTGTGTATGTTATTGAAATGCTTGCTATGTGTGGGATCCGACAACCTAGTTGTTTATTCTTGGTAGCCTCTCTTATGGGTAAATGTCTCCTAGTGCTTCCACTGAGCCATGGTAGCTTGCTAATGCTCCGGAACACTTAGGCTAGCCGGCATGTGTCCTTCTTCATTCCTGTGTCTGTCCCTTCGGGGAAATGTCACGCGTTGTCCCTTTTAAGTCCTTGAAGCTTGCTACGACTTGGGTTCATACGTTGATGACTGACACATTCGCTGCTGGGTCATGTATGCCTGTCCATGTAAGTTAGTGCGACATTGGGTTTACGACTAGTCATGTCGTCCCGGGTTCTCTGTTATATGGACGCTAGCGACACTATCATATACGTGAGCCAAAAGGTGCAAGCAGTCTCGGGCCAGGTAAGGTGGCACCCGTGGGGATACCGTGCGTGAGGCCGCAAACTGATATGATGTGTTACATGCTAGATCGGTGTGACTTAGGATCGGGGTCCTGAAAGCTTTGGTATCAGAGCCTGACTGCCTGTAGGATTACCAAGCCAAACTGGTCGAAGTTCAGTCTAGAAACGCTTTAGTTATATAAGGGAATTGATTGTGGAAGGGAACCTAAAGCTCTTTTTACTCCTCTACCTTATGCCCTTCTAATCTGAATCAACCTCTTCTCTTCTACGGGGATTAAGAACTAGGCTTCTCATCTTTCTATCAGGATCACGTGTTACTAATCAGTAGACTCATAGGATTGATGGATTCAAGCCCCAGTTCAGTTTCTACTACTTTCGTCTGTTGACAGTTGATCTCGGAACCTTGATATTGTGATGTTAAGTGGTTATGCCACCATTTTTCAGGATGTCTCAAATCTTTTTGAGAATTTACAGCCGTTATCCTGTCTGAGTCATCCCAGGTTTTTAAATAGTCTGATGCATTAGCAAATCCTTCCTCCCAGCTCCCAATGTCCTTTGGGGCCAGATTAAGCACACTAAACGGTCTGTTGAGGTAGTCCATTGTCCTGACATATATGTTAGAGCTAGTGTTATGACCATAGGCATCCTAGAGAACCACCCAGTAGTCTAGCAATGCTTTATATACCTAGTGTGATGATTCTAGCCATCATTCTCGAAAGCATCTTGTGATGTTATTTAGTTAGTAGGTATTCTATTTCTGGGTCCTTGAACCCAAGATTCACTCTACTTACCTCGTGTTGATAGTGTTGCTCGTACCTTTAGGATATTCGTAACCTTTGCGACAGTCCTCGAGGTCCGTGGTATATCCTTCTTCCAATACCATGAACTGCATATGGCAAAAGTTCTTTGAAGAAAAAGATCACAACCAGAGCGCCAAAAAAAGGTCTTGATAACCCACAAGTACAGGGGATCATTTGTAGCCTTCTTCGATAAATAAGAGTGTCGAACCCAACGAGGAGCTCAAGGCAGAACAAATATTCCCTCAAGTTCTATCGACCACCGATACAACTCTACGAACACTTGACGTTTGCTTTACCTAGAACAAGTATGAAACTATTTTACAAGAATAAAACTACGAGTACTTTGCGGAAATAAAACTACGAATAAATTGAAAGGTAATAAAAGTGGATAGCTTTTGTCAACAAGAAAGTCATTTGTCCCTACGCAATTGATAACAAGTACCGGTAATCATTCTTGTAATTTTATATGAGGGAGAGGCATGAGCTAACATACTTTCTCTACTTGGATCATATGCACTTATGATTGGAACTCTAGCAAGCATCCGCAACTACTAAAGATCATTAAGGTCGTGAAACCCAACCATAACATTAAGTATCAACTCATCTTTACTCCCATACGCAACAACCCACTTACTCGGCTTTAAGCTTCTGTCACTCTCGCAACCCACCATAAGCGAATCATGAACGCATTACAACACCCTATAGAGGGGACCCCTCACGTTTGCGCGAGACGGAGGGCACCGTAGGACAGCACCATAAATAAAATATACAGTCATACCCACCAAGATCATGACTAACCCACAGGACAAAACGGATCTACTCAAACATCATAGGATAGCCAAATATCATTGGGAAATAATATATGGAGTTGAGCACCATGTTTAAGTAGAGATTACAGCGGGGAGAAGGGGTGTTACACCGCTGCATAGAGGGGGAGAAAGTTGGTGTTGACGGTAGCAAGATTGTTGATGTAGATCCCCGTCACGATCCTTGCCCCGGCGGCACTCCAGCGCCACCGGGAGAGAGGTGGAGAGAGCCCCCCTCCTCCTTCTTCTTCCTTGGCCTCCCCCCTAGATGGGAGGAGAGTTCCCCTCTGGTCAATGGTCTCCACGGCGGAAGAAGGGCGGGATCCCCTACGAGATTGGATCTCCCTCTCCATTCTCTTCTTTTTGGCGTTCCCCAGATCTGGCCGAAAACCGTTTCTTATATTCTGGGAGATCCGTAACTCCGATTGCGCTGAGATTTTAACATGATTTTTTTCCAAACAGAAGCTTCCTTGCGCCCGAAGTAGAGCTCCAACCGATGTTCGAGGAGGGCACAACCCACCACCACGCGCCAGGGGCCTCTGGCACGCCCTGGTGTCTTCTGCGCTGTGTGGGCCTCCGTTTGCGGTGATCCCAACCCCCAAAAATCACATATATTCCAAAATAATTCCCAGTAAATTTTTATTTCATTGGGACATTGTTTGATACAGATTTTCTGCGATACAAAAAATATTCAAAAAACTGGAACTGGCACTGGGCACTGGATCAATAGGTTAGTCCAATAAATCACACAAATAGTTGCCAAAAATATGTGAAAATTGTATAATATTGGCATGAAACAATCAAAAATTATAGATATGACCGAGACATATCAGATGCCAACTGGGGCATCCCCAAGCTTAGATGCTTGAGTATCCTTGAAATATTTACTTGGGGTGCCTTGGGCATCCCCAATCATGGACTCTTGCCTCTCCTTATTCTTCTCATATCGGTAAACCCTCGTTCTTCGAACACTTCATCCACACAAAACTAAACAAAAAACTTTGTGAGATCCGTTGTATAATAAAGCAAATCACTACCTTTAGGTACTATTGTAAACTCATTCCAATTCATATTAGCATTATATTTACTGTATTCCAACTTCACCATGGTTCATACCCCCGATACAACCCATAGATTCATCAAAATAAGTGAATAACACATAGAAAACAGAATATGTCAAGAACAGGATAGTCTGTAGCAATATGGAACTTGCGTATACTTATATAACTTCAAAAATTCTAAAAACATAGGACAATCTAAACAATTTGCAGATAAGTAAAGTGTAAATTTGAAGATTTTATGATGCTGCAGTAAAAAATAAGAATTCAAACACTACAGCCAAAGTTTCTGTTTTTCTGCAGCACACACCAAACAAGCAATTTAAACATTCTAAAACCAAAACTAGAAATATTATTTTTATAATACAATGAATAAATACAAGGGGATAAATATTTTTGAGAAACTTCCATGAAAATTCTACATTGTTTCCATGAGCATGAACACAAGTGTTCAAGGTCGACCCTCACTTCTCCAATGCATAACCTTCCAATCACTTCTCTTTTTGACAAACATTTTTAAACATAAGAGGCAAGTAATTTTTTTTTGGTATTTTCATTTTGTAATTTTTTTGTTTGTTTCACCCACAACTAAAGAAAAACAAAAGGGAAAACAAAATCTACTTAGTGAAGAAAGCAAACAAGCATACACGAAAATATCAACCCCACGCTATTGCTCCCCGACAACAGCGCCAGAAAAGAGCTTGATAATCCTCAAGTGCAAGGAATCATTGTAGCACTTTCCAAAGGTGGAAGTGATAAGTATGGAGTGTCGAACCCACAAGGAGCTAAAGGTAAGATCAATATTCTCTCAAGCCCTATCAGCCACTGATACGACTCTACGTACACCGAACATTTGCTTCCAACTAGAAACGAGAAATAAAACTACGTTGCGAGTATGAAGAAGATAACTTTGCATGGTATCGGAGAACTAAAATATAAAAGTAGGTGCTGTTATCATAAAGTTAGAATATATCACTATATATTATAAATAGAGAGTGTGGAATAATGATGGGTCGGTGTGCGGATTTATCCTAGGCAATAGTTAACAAGATCGGTGATCATTATTGTAATTTCATATGAGGGAGAGGCATAAGCTAACATACTTTATCTTCTTGGATCATATGCACTGATGATTGGAACTCTAGCAAGCATCCGCAACTACTAAAGATCATTAAGGTAAAACCCAACTAGAGCATTAAAGTATCAAGTCCCCTTTATCCCATAGGAAACAACCCCCTTACTCAGGTTTAAGCTTCTGTCTCTCTAGCAACCCACTATAAGCGAATCATGAACGCATTGCAACACCCTATAGCGGGAATCCCTCAAGTGTGCATGTCACGGAAGGCACCATAGGACAGCACCAAAATAAAACATACAACTCAAACCAATCTATATCATCAATCAACCCAAAGGACAAAAGAAATCTACTGAAAACATCATAGGATGACAACACATCATTGGATCATAATATGTGCCATAAAGCAGCATGTTCAAGTACGGGATTACAACGGGGTGCAGGAGAGTGGACCGCATAAAGGAGATGAGGATGGTGGTGATGTTGATGAAGACGATCACCGTGGCGATGGTTCCCTCGATGGCACTCCGACGCCACCAAGAGAGAGGGGCAACGGTTCTCCCCTTTGTGACTCCTCCACCATGGCTGTGGCACCCCGGCTCAGAGAAACCAGAATGCCCCGTATTCCAGCCCAGAGATCAGGGTGAAGACTTTTGGAATACGACACTGCTTAGCATAGAACAAATCAGCTCTCTATTACAACACAGATATGAATACAAGGTCTCCGGATATTACAACGAATAACACCGCCACGGCGACGCTACGCCAACCACAGTTGCTCTATGCAAGCAGCATAACAACTCGAGGCAGCAAAACCTCTACTCGCAGGGGAACAACGAACGACGATGATGGACTCCAATCCGCAGGGACTCTGGCTGGAACGTTTATCCTAGCTCACGAACATAGGAACCACACCAAACAAGCAAGCAATCAGGCACGACCTGCAAACTAGCATGACACGCTAGGTTTGTACATTGAATGTACTTCTAAGCTCACAATAACCAAAAGCAGTCAGGATAAACAACAACATGGCATTAGCAGGTTAAAGCAATCATGAACATGATACATGGCATGCACAACTGAACATGATACGGCTAGAATAACATTAGCATGGCATGAGCATAAGAACAAGATGATACTACACACAATAGGTAAACCAATATCATGGACCAACTTACTCTTGTTCGGCGGTTACCTTGTAACCAGCTCATGCATCAACTTACCAACATCGGTATCCATGACACCTTCGTGATCCTCTCTCAATCACAACCAATCTCTTTCTCATCATCGAACCAGGGTTATCATTAAGCAAGTTATTATTATTGTTGGCTCATAGAGTGACCAACTACGAACTGGGCCCATATCCGCGGGCGCAGCTATTGATAGATTTAACACACACTCTGTAGAGGTTAGCACACTGTACCCACACCACGGAACCCATGGCCTCACGCTCCCATTCGGGTGGACCAATGGCGTTCCGCAAAAACAGTTCTACTGCCACGACACTCTCCCGTCCACTCCGACCAACTTCCCTTTGGGCTAAGTCATGGGTGGCCCCATGCCTACCGAAGGCATCAACGGCCACCGTCGTGGCAAAACATAAACGGTCCCACATGAGGACAAGGTACCATCACAACAACAATGGGCACACAAGGCTTATGTCCGCCTACCTTATCACGGTAGCGCGGGCCCATAACCTTCCCTCGTTGGAGGCACCGGTGAGAGGCTTGACAATAGACCCAATTAACACTACAAAAAAATACACTTCCGTGATGATATGTGTTTGTCACAGTAGGTCACGTTTTTTTCATGCATGTACATCAATGACGATTTTATGACAGAATCAAGATAGTCATACCTGTGCTATCATAGAAGTGTTCCATGACATTACCAAAATTATCATCACGGAAGTGTCTACTTCCATGACGATAAATCGCGCGTCACAGAAGTGCTTTCGTCAAGGGTGACCGACATGTGGCATCCACCATAACAGGTCGCCGTTAAGCTATCGGGTCTGGTTTTAGATCCGATAGCCCGTTAACAGCCCGGACCAATAGGAATTTTCCACGTGTAAAATTCTGATTGGCCGGAGGAAACAAGTGTCAGCACGTCAGTGGGTCAGATAAGCGCCTATGATATTTTGACACGTGTAATGGACCACCGCTGGCCCATTTAGCCTACAAAGGCCGGCCGTTTGACTTGGTCAAAAGTTAGCGGGCTGGCCCATGAATAGCCTGTTAACGGTCTCTTTGCAAATAGCCCCATTTTACAGCTCGGTAACTCACGGCCCATTAGGGCTTACCCGAAATCGACCCAACAACGTCATGTGGGCCGTCGAATATAACACCAGCCTGTTTCACTTTTGGCCCATGTATGGCCCATGACGTCTTTCGGCCCATATGAGGCCTTTCGTATCTTTAGGCCCTTTAGAAGCCCACGGTGACTCTAGCCCATAATGAACAGTACATTTCTTTGTACCCATTAAATGCCCATGATTCACATGGGCTGTTTCTAGCCCGTGTTAGCTTTTGGCCTACTAACGGCCCACACGTTCTTGGGCTCCTTTCCGGCCCTCGATTACTGTCGGCCCGTTACTCGCCTGTTCCCCTAATGGGCCAAATCCGGCCCGTGGCAAGAGTCGGCCTATTTGTGGCCTGTTAACCCGTTGCGCCTTTTCCAGCCCGTCCTATATTATGGCACATTGATGACCCGTTATGCCCGTGACAGAATTAAGCCTTTTTTGTCCTCCGGCCTATTAACGGTCCGTTACCGTGGTGGGCCGATACCAATTACGCCCGTTTATGGCCCATGTAGACCCATTTATCCGACGACGCGAGGCCCATCGATTCTATGGCCCTGTTGGAGGCCCATTTATCGACGGCCCATAGGAGGCCCATGGATCCAACGGCCTGTAGCAGGGTCAAGGTTACCACGGTCTGTATATGGCCCATGGTTGTTGCGGCCACTAGCAAACCAGGGAAAAAGAAGATTTGGAAATAAACAAGAACGAAACTAACACTAGGCTATTAAGGCGATTGCAGAGATTACATCCACTAGGCATCAAAGATAGCACCAGTGCAAATATAGGGAACACCCTACACTATACGAAAATGGCTTGCTGTTTTCTTCAGCCGGTGGCTGCACGTTAAGAACAAATTTTGTATCGCAACAAAACAAATTACAATTATAAAACAAAAGGAAGGTTGGCATAAAAGTTAACAGTCTGGCAGATAAATGCACCACCAGAAGTTCAGAAGCTCAGTTCATTTGACCTGACTGTTATGTTTTCATATTGTATTGTCCGATGGAGCACGATAACTTTCGCCTTCATTTCTCCTTGGCTCCTGAAAAACATAGCAGATGTCTAATATTCTGGTTTCAAAACCATGCATATCTTGACGACATCAAACAATGTTTGTCCTTGTTTCACAAAAGGGCTCTGTTAGGGAATGGACTTGTGTCTGTAGCACAGATATAACATTGTTTTGAGCTCGCATATCTTGATCATGCGGCAGTTTGGACGAGATTTCCATAACAACCAACCCAGTATTACATAGGAACGTGCCTTTGGCACTGTTAGTGGACAGGTACTGACCAACTGTGGCAAGAGCTGACATTGCGGTTATAGTTGCCTCGCCACCTTTAGAAGGTGGTGGTTCCACCATTTTTTCCATAGCTTGCTGAAAAGTTGTTTTTACATTAGTAGTACCATAACATAAGATATTAAGGAGACAGCAAAAGCAAACAAAATAGCTTTGGTCTATATACAGAACTTATTCTAGTGAACCCATGTAAAATATTAGTTGTATTATACTGCAAAGTACATAATAAAACCAGGTTCCAAACATATGACCATGTACCATGGCTAATGTATTGTCTATTTCTTCACATTGTATTGACAAAGTTTATAATACGGTAAGCATAGTATGACATCATTCATATCACAAAACAACTGAGAATAGAAAAACAGGCAATTGTAACATTGTGTGGGAAAGTCCAGCACGGAACTAGATTGTAGATCAAGATCAAAGGAACATCACGCCTCTCTTTTCAACCTTCTAAGGTGCAATGATATGCTAAGACAATTGTGTATAAAATTTAAAAGAATAATCGACATTGGCTGCAAACCATGCAGTTCAAGGCACAACTCAGAGTAAGTAGTAGTTAAAAGGCATGAGGATTAAGGACTTACAACAGCGGCTTTGAATGGTGTAGTCATGCCCTTCGTGTTGCTGGTGTGACAGTCCTTGAAGATTTCCACAACATTTGGTTCAGGTACTTTTTGGTCCTTGCGGGCTTTCCTCCGCATTTGGAACAAGTCAATATAGATATGATAATATGGTACAGCGAAAAGAGTGAAACAGCAGCTAATACAAGAGCCTCGTACTGTGCAATATAACTACGAGATCCTGTCGTCTGTTGGAATTTCACTTTCATATGGTTGGCCTTGTTCTTTGAATAGTTCACCTACAAGAAGATATATTTGTGAGGCACATGCATAAATAGGACTTCAACATGTGATCTGATCACATATATATAATGTACCTGATACTTTAGATCAGACCAGTGTTTAACAAGGCCTCTCCAGTCTTCATCTGATATATTTTCCACTGGAGATGTTTGGCAAGTTCACTGTTAGCCTTGCCTTAAAAGTGAGTTTTCCTCAAGTTATACCGATACTGTCACAGAGCAGACTTGAAAACATGGGTGCAAGCTTGTCTGGCTGTTGAAAATTATGGGAGTCTCATTGTCAGCAACCTAGAAAGTATGGGACAGTGCAAGATGATATTACTAGTTTCCATACATAACCATACTTACAGATAAATGGTCGAGGAAGGTGTTTAACTGGGTTTCGTCTTTGACATTCCTGTACTGAATCCATGTTGGGAGGATACGTACATGACACCTAACTGCAACCGCTGCCTCTGATACTAACTTGGCTGACTCTGTAGCATCACGTGGCCTTTTTAAACCTGCCTCAAAATGGATCTCCATTCTTCCTCCTCTAGATTTAGTTAACCTATCGAGCATTATCCCTGATGTTTGTTTCCTCTTGCGCCTAGGTGCTAGTCCAACAACGAACATAGGAAGTGTTAGTGTACATCAAACTATGAGACTACATATAAAGAAGCATGCAACTTAACTTGACTCCAGCACCTACCTTCTTGCTGTTGAAGCTCACAAAGTTCATCTGATCTTGCCAACTCATCTTGTGTCAAGAGTGCTTCGGAAGTAGTGTCAGGTGGCAAGGGAGCTTGGGAACGTGCTGCTAGCTGAGTTGACCAATGAGTAACTCGTGCAGCTGGTGGTACTGTGGAAGGTGTTGTAACAACTAGGGCTATCTCTGCTTCTTTGGTGGCAGCTATTTATTTCTGTTTGGCTTGTTCTGCAGCTCGTGTAGCACGGGATACCCTATTTGTACAATTTTCCGCTGGACTTTGACCTTCTATTCCACCATCAGTACCAGCAGAATCTATAGGATTCTTCCGCTTCCCTTTCCCTGTCATTCTGTGTTGCTTGCTCTTTCTCTGTGCCATGTTAAGTCAAGCTGACAAGAAAAAAACGAATAACAATTTAGTTCTTCAGAACAAATTGATGCGTGATACAGACGAATTGAAATTTGATGTTAGACAACCACATGATAGGAGGATGTAATATGTACGAAAAACAGGACGACATGAGATAACCAGAACTATGATGTGTAAGCCAAGCAGAAGACATTTCACTAAATTAGAAGCAATGCAATGGAAGGTAGAAACCATATGAAATATGCTACAAATATCGCTCTGCCAAGTTAACAATGTCTTATCATAAATGGCGTTTAAACAAATGTGAAGCAGTATAAGAAATAAATCATATGCAAGATGTAGACAACATCACACTACCAAGTTAAAGGTCTCTCGTCATTAGTGCCATTGCATATTCACATCATTGCATATTCACAGCTTATGATATGTAAACTAAGGAGAAGGCATTTCAACAAATTAGAAGCAATGAAAGCTAGACACCATATGAAAGATGCAACAAATATCACTCTACCAAGTTAAAATTGTCTCGTCATAAGGGCCATTTCAACAAATTAGAAGTAGTACAAGCTAGAAAAGAATGCAAGTTGTAACCTATATCACACTCCCAAGTCAAACGTGTCTTATGATAAGTGATTGTTGCAGGTTACACAATAGTAGTACTTTGATGTAAGAACATGGTGTGATAGACAGATATTGTATGTTCTAGAAAAAGCAACACGTGTCTTATTCACAAGTATAATGTGTAAAGTAAGCAGACGGAATTCAACAAAATTAGAAGCAGTACAAGCTAGACATCATCCATAACATGCAACCACATATAACAGTGCCATGTTAGAGGCAGCACCTTTGATGCTGCACTAGGGGAAATGTGCTCATCATCAACACAGCTACGTTGAGTGTCTATGCATGTGTTGTCTTGCAAATCATCTTGGGGGAATGGAGGAGTAGAATCTGTAGAGGCCCTCTGTTTGGAAGGAGCACCTTTATCCGCTGCCTTGCTAACTTCCTTCTGCTTTATTGATTTTCAATTGTCAAGTACAACGGACAAGAAAATGCAATAAAATTCACTCTTCATAACTCATTCGTGCATGATACTGACAATCACTACTTTGATGTAAGGCAAACACATGATACCAGGATGGAATATGTACAAAAAACAGGATGGCATGGCATATTCACAACTGTTTGTGTAAACTAAGCAGAAACCATTCCAACAAATAAGAAGCAATGCAAGCTAGACACCACATGAAAGATGCAACCAATATGACTCTGCCAAGTTAAAAGCGTCCCATCATAAATGGCATTTCAACAAATTAGAAGCAGCGCATGCTACAAATCATATGAAAGATGCAACTAATATCGCACTGCATATACTAAAGGTGTCTCGTCATATTGATTGATGTGGGATACAAAAAAAACAATAGTTTTATGTAAGGACATGCTTAATAGACAGATGTACTATGTACTAAAAACAAGAAGGCATGTCACATTAACAGGTATAATGTATAAACTAAGCAGAATAGCACATGCAATTTAAACATGTTTGAAGAATTACAATCTAGACACAATATGCAACATGCAACCACATATCACGCTGCCAAGTTAGAGCAAGTACCCGCGATGATAGTGTATGGGAAATGCGGTAATCAACTACAGAGCTACGTTCACTATCTTCATCTAGCCTTGCTATTTCTTGAGAATCATGTCGGGAGGCTGACGCTACATTCGTCAAAAGAGGATCTTTACTCACAGTAGTCCACTGGCCTAACTGCCTCATCATAAGTGATTGATGAGGGATACACAAGAACATTAGTATGATCTAAGAACATGGATAATAGACAGATGTACTAGTATGTACCAAAAAAGGAAAGCATGTCATATTCAAAGGTATAATGTGTAAGCTAAGCAGATGCAATTTAACCAAATTGGAAGCAATACAAGCTAGACATCTGGCTGGAGTGGTGATCATGATCATCTAGGACCTGAGAGCCTAGTGATGCGTGTCTGTGCTGGGCTTGTCACTGGCTCGGCGAGTGCCCTGACTAGTATTTGTCTTCTGGTGCTCCCAGGATGGTGGTTCATGTAAAAAATATCTTTCCTTATCTTAATAAAGACCGACCTCGGTGTTTCGAATACAAGCTAGACACCATATGCAACATGTAACCACATATGACACCGCGAAGTTAAAGCAAGCACCTGGGATGGTGGTTCATAGCGAGCGAGGTCATCAACTCCAGAGCTACGTTTACCGTCTCCATCTGTTGACACTGCACCCTTTATAAGGCTGAAACGCGTCTGGCCTAGCTGCGTACTACACTAGAGCGACTTCTCTCGTTTCTTTTCTGCTTCTATGAAGGTAGCAGAGTCTGAAATACCCTTGCATAAAAACACAGTAGTGAGAGTACGGGTGAAGTGTGTGCAGAACTAGTGCACTGTAAAAGTAGCAGATAGTAGGTGCTTGAAAAATAAATGACAGGAGACATATGATAGCTCTACAACATTGCATGGCAAACAAAATTAGGTTCTACTCCGTATGATTTTGTAATATATGATCACAGGGATGGCTGGGAAATGCAGGTACTCCTGCAGCACACCACAACATGTGGTCCTATCAAGATTACAGTCGACTGAAAATAAATAGGCCAGTCGATTTTTTAATGAACCGTCCGATCTATAAGGAACGGGCAGATGGCCTTCGTCTACCTCCCGCCAGTCATTGTTGACGATCTTTCTCAAAGCGCCAGCGACCACCAGCCCAGACCCCTGCCTCCGCCACCCCGCCCTCCCCTCGACCTCACACCACCACCGTGCTTGGCAGCGCCCCAGGCCGACCTCCAGATCAGGTGCCAGCAGCTCAGGTGCCAGCAGCTCTAGTCCCCTCACACCCCTAAGATAAACACCGAGGCGCTGCTTCCTCGGCGTAATAGGCGGACTAGCGCCTGTTATGGCGGGGAATGCTTCCGTTAATTGGGAATCAACTGGCCATGAATTGAAATAGTATATGACGAGAAACCTTGTGCATCGCGAGTTACGAGGAACATCTAGTATCAAGAAGAAGTGGTCAACTAGTGTCTTCTGTGGGATGAATACCGTGCAAGCAATCACTTAAGATTTGCACGAATAAGGGAAGAGGAGTACAATTTCTGGTTGCCAGTGTTGGGTCCTACATATGTCGCGCCGATCTTCTTCTTTTTGCCGGGGGAACCGATGTTTTGGAGGAGGGTGCAGCCTTGGATGAACCCATGGCCAAATTGTTGATTGTGTTGCCATGGTCATATGTTGGCGGAGGGGAAGCAGATCCGAGGCGGCGAAGGACGGCATAGCAGGAACAGCTCTGGTGCGGTGGACGGTGGCGAAGTTGGAGCGACAGAGGTGAGGCGCAGGACGACGTGGTTGAACTGGCTCAGGTACGGACGGCTCGGCCTCGGCTTCAACTACTAGCCGTGGAGGGCGTTGCAGTTGAGGTTGCGGTGGACGACGACGTCGGGGTATCGGCTCCGGCATGATGGAGGAGGGCGGCGGTTGATGGGTGGGATGGGGTGGTGGACGGAGGACGCCGTGTTTTCGCGGGTGGTGGAGAGGTAGTTTTGGCGCCCACGGAGTACGAATGGGGAATCAGACGGGGGAAGCTTAGGGAGAACCATGTTTCGGTCTGGGACGCGCTTGTTTTTGGCTTTTTTGAATAGACGGGACACGCTTGTTTGAAATTTGGGGAAAGTACAAACTTTGCCCGCCTCTTAAATTTGGGACCTACTGCGGGTTTGGGGTAGGATGGTAATCCCAGGTGTCCCAAATAGTGGGCGGGAGCGATTTCGGCCGCGCGCATGTGTGGTTAGGCGGCCATTGTGTATGAATGTTTTTCGGAGACGGTTGCGTGGCGTCTAGATGAAGCTACAAACCTACCCCAGTTTAGACCTTTGGACGTCGGGCTGGTAGGTTTCATGGGTCGGAGTTAGAAAAGTAATTTCCTTCTACTACGAAACATTGGTCTCACGCGGTTTCGGGCGAGTAGAGGCTCTTTTGGCACTTTGTTCGAAATTTTGAAATAGAAGCATTCACGTTTAGAGTACTCTTGAACTTTCAGGATTGACCTAAATAGACAACATTAAATTTGACCTTGAATGTTTGAAAACCTCATTAAATTATCCGCTTCTTTTTGAAATTTTGACACTTGAAAATCCTATAACTACGATTATTTTGGAATGCAGGAGCTAAATTTGAATTTATTTTGTACACGACAATACATGCTATTATGTACAAAAGCAGAGCAAAGATTGGTGCCCCCATAATTTAGGTATGATTTACAAATGCCACGATATCAAATTCAAATAATTGAATGGACTTCATGTTGAATTCGAATATTTCAAACCACCTTAAGTTGAATTCAAATGTATGCTTGTTCATAGCTAGCTATTTATAATGTTCATTGTGTAACTTTTGTATGTATAATGTGCTATACACACACAACATGAACTATACTCACGTTTATATTCGATTGCTAAAGCCATGCATTGTCTGGAGTTCAAAATACTAACTATGTGGATCAATTATTGTTGGATTTTGGGTTCCGGCAAAACCCTTCAGGTTCTAACTCTGGGGTGCGCATGAAGATCTCCTCCCCCTAGCTCACGCCCTCACCGCGATCTCAAGGCTCAGCACGTCGAACTCACAGAACAAGAGACACAAGGTTTATACTGGTTCGGGTCACCGATGTGGTGTAATACCCTACTCCAGTGTGGTGTGGTGGATTGCCTCTTAGGCTGAGGATGAATAGTTACAAGGGAAGAACAGCCTCCTGAGGAGAGGTGCTCTTGTGCTTGGTGTGCTTGTGCGGATGAGGATGATCTGAGTGGCCCGAGATCAGTTGCCTCCTACTGTGGTGGCTACTCCTATTTATAGAGGCCCTGGTCCTCTCCCCAAATGTTAGGCGGGAAGGGATCCAACAACGGCAAAATTCGAAGGGGGACAACCAGCACAAGTTATCCTGACTAAAGGTGGTCTTCGCCTGCCAAAGGCTCTGGTGGTGACACCGTCCTGGGCTCCATGGTGACCTCCGTCCTGTCATCCTGCTCGTCTTGGTCTTGTTGCACCGATATGGAAACCTTTACTTGATGCCATGGGACTCCGCGCCTGCGCTTGCCTCTTTAGCACCAAAGAGGAAATGAGGACACTGCGCGCGCTGGCGCCCGCCTGGCCTTGGTCGTCATTGCTTGCATCACAGAAACCTCGCGAGGATCCCCTCGCCTTGATCTCTCCGCCCCTCCCGAGCCAGCCAGGTAGAGCCGCCCCCGAGGAGGTCTTGCGTCATCCGCCTCGCGAGGCTTGGCCCCTCGCGAGGGTCTTGAGCGTTGGCTGATGAAGATGGGTGGTACGGGGCCGCTGGTGGAGCCACGCCGTGGACCGCAGGAAGGCAAGTCTGGGGACCACCATTCCCAGGACGCCGACAGTAGCCCCCGCGCCCAAGGCACGCTCGGACTTGGCTTTGAGGCGAAGCCAAGGGGCAAGTGCGGAGCACTGCGGGCTGATGACCCACAAGTATAGGGGATCTATCGTAGTCCTTTCGATAAGTGAGAGTGTCGAACCCAACGAGGAGCAGAAGGAAATGATAAGCGGTTTTCAGCAAGGTATTCTCTGCAATTACTGAAACAAGTGGTAACAGATAGTTTTGTGACAAGATAATTTGTAACGAGCAACAAGAAACAAGAGTAAATACAGTGCAGCAAGGTGGCCCAATCCTTTTTGTAGAAAAGGACAAGCCGGAACAAACTCTTATATAAGGAAAAGCGCTCCCGAGGACACATGGGAATATCGTCAAGCTAGTTTTCATCACGTTCATATGATTCGCGTTCGGTACTTTGATAATTTGATATGTGCGTGGACCGGTGCTTGGGTCCTGTTCTTACTTGAACAAGCATCCCACTTATGATTAACCTCTATTGCAAGCATCCGCAACTATAACAAAAGTATTAAGGTAAACCTAACGATAGCATGAAACATATGGATCCAAATCAGCCCCTTACGAAGCAACGCATAAACTAGGGTTTAAGCTTCTGTCACTCTAGCAACCCATCATCTACTTATTACTTCCCAATGCCTTCCTCTAGGCCCAAATAATGGTGAAGTGTTATGTAGTCGACGTTCACATAACACCACTAGAGGCTAGACAACATACATCTCATCAAAATATCGAACGAATACCAAATTCACATGACTACTAATAGCAAGACTTCTCCCTTGTCCTCAGGAACAAACGTAACTACTCACAAAGCATATTCATGTTCATAATCAGAGGGGTAATAATATGCATAAAGGATCTGAACATATGATCTTCCACCAAATAAACCAACTAGCATCAACTACAAGGAGTAATCAACACTACTAGCAACCTACTAGCACCAATCCCGGACTTGGAGACAAGAATTGGATACAAGAGATGAACTAGGATTTTGAGATGAGATGGTGCTGGTGAAGATGTTGATGGAGATTTCCCTCTCCCGATGAGAGGAGCGTTGGTGATGACAATGGCGATGATTTCCCCTCCCGGAGGGAAGTTTCCCCGGCAGAACAGCTCTGCCGGAGCCCTAGATTGCTTCCGCCAAGGTTCCGCCTCGTGGCGGCGGAGTCTCGTCCCGAAAGGTTGCTTTTTATTTTTTTTCTTAACGAAAGACTTCATATAGCAGAAGATGTCATCGGAGAGCCACCAGGGGGCCCACGAGGTAGGGGGGCACGCCCTAGGGGGGGGGCGCCCCCCACCCTCGTGGACAGGGTGTGGGCCCCCTGGCCTTCATCTTTGGCGAGGATTTTTTTATTATTTATTATAAGATATTCCGTGGAGTTTTAGGACTTTTGGAGTTGTGCAGAATAGGTCTCTAATATTTGTTCCTTTTCCAGCCCAGAATTCCAGCTGCCGGCATTCTCCCTCCTTATGTAAACCTTGTAAAATAAGGGAGAATAGCCATAAGTATTGTGACATAATGTGAAGTAACAGCCCATAATGCAATAAATATCGACATAAAAGCATGATGCAAAATGGACGTATCAACTCCCCCAAGCTTAGACCTCCCTTGTCCTCAAGCGAAAGCCGATAAGAATAAATATGTCCCCATGTTTAGAGGTAGAGGCGTCGATAAAAATAAAATACGGACATGAAGGCATCATGATTATTCTCATAACAGAAACACTTATAGATATTGTCATATGATTAGTTATGTTCAAGTGATGATCTATTCACAATGCAAAAGTATGAATCAGAAACCTTATTGAGAACCAACAAATTATAACCTCAGTCATTGAAGCAATTGCAATTTATCATAACATCGGAAAGAGTCTATGTCAGAGCTAAAAAGCAAGTCCACATACTCAACTATCATCTAGTCCTTCATAATTGCTAACACTCACGCAATACTTGTGGTTACGGAGTTTTAATCGGACACAGAGAAAGATAGGGGCTTATAGTTTTGCCCCACAACCTTTTACCTCAAGGGTAATGTCAACAATAATAACTCATGCTCCCCTACATCCAATTAGATATATATATCAGGTTCTTTCCAACATGCTGGGCTTGCCAAAGGATGAAATGAAAAAGGAAACTTCAAGATCCCCGTGACACTTGTATAAGGTAGAAGATAATAATAAAAGATAGGCCCTTCGCAGAGGGAAGCAGAGGTTGCCATGCGCTTTTATGGTTGGATGCACAAAATCTCAATGCGAAAGAACGTCACTTTATATTGCCCCTTGTGATATGAACCTTTATTATGCAGTCCGTCGCTTTTATTACTTCCACATCACAAGATCGTATAAAGCTTATTTCTCCCACACCAATCAATCATACATATTTAGAGCAATTTTTATTGTTGTGCACCGATGACAACTTACTTGAAGGATCTTACTCAATCCATAGGTAGATATGGTGGACTCTCATGGCAAAATTGTTTTAAGGGTATTTGGAAGCACAAGTAGTATTTCTACTTGGTGCTGAGAATTTGGCTAGCATGAGGGGGAAAGGCAAGCTCAACATGTTAGAGGATCCATGACAACATACTTTATCTCAGATATAAGAAAACATAATTCATTACGTTGTCTTCCTTGTCCAACATCAACTCTTTAGCATGTCATATTTTAAGGAGTGCTCCCAATCATAAAAGATGTCAATGATAAAATATCTATATGTGAAACCTCTCTTTCCTTATTACTTCCTATTAATTGCAACGATGACCAAAGCCCAACATCAATGTTGTCTGCCAACTCCCAACAACATTTAATCATCATACTCTTTCTATGTGAAGTCATTACTCTCAATAAGATAAATATGAACTTTTGTTTCTTTTTATTCTTTTTCTTCTTTTCTTTTATTCACCCAAGATCATGGCAAAATAATCAAGCCCTTGACTCAACACTAATCTTTATTATATAGCTCACGGACTCGATTACATAGAGAGATCATAAAGCAAAGCTCAAAACTAGATCATGCCATAAACTTTATTCTACTAGATCAAAATAATACTAATAGGATCGAATAAGAAAAACAGTAAAGATAGGAGTTGTGATGGTGATACAATACCGGGGCACCTCCCCCAAGCTTGGCAGTTGCCAAGGGGAGTGCCCATACCCATGTGATTATGTCTCCTTTGTTGATGGTGAAGAAGATGGTGGTGAAGTAGTGGTGGGCTTGCCCTTCTCTTTCTCCAACTTGCATCGGAGGGTGAAATTATCAATCCTCAACTCATCATTCTCTATCTCAAGCTTTATTATTCTTTTGCATAATGCCTCTTTGCTTTCTTGCTTGAAACGAGGGGGAACTGGTTCATCTTCATCTTCCTCATCGGGGTACCATATATATGGATAGGTATCCTTGAATATGTTTTTATCTAAAGGCCGGTAAGAAACTGGGCAATCCTCCTCTGAATCTTGGGACGACATGTTGATCTAATCTGCAGCAACATTGCTCGAAACAAAAACAGAGGATATTTGCGTGATACGGGAGTCAAAACCTTCGGGAGAATATATAATGAATTTTTACCGACCAAAATACGTATCGTGCAAGAAAACGGAGTCCGGAAGGCACACGAGGTGCTCACAAGGTAGGGAGCGCGCCCAGGGGGGTAGGGCGTGCCCACCACCCTCATGGGGCCCTCGTGTCCTTCCCGGACTACTACTTATTTTTCTATTTTTCTAAATATTCCAAAACAGAGAAATATTGCCTTAAAAATTGTTTTGGAGTCGGTTTACTTACTGTACCACATACCTATTCCTTTTCGGAGTCTGAAACGGTCTGGAAAGTGTCTGTTATGTATTCCTCCGGGGTTACGGTTTCAATAATATTGGTTTCAACATTTATGGGATTACCTGAGATATAATGTTTAATTCTTTGACCGTTTACCACCTTCAGATTTGTACCTTTGAAGTTGTTGATTTTTATGGCACCAGAACGATAGACCTCCTCGCTAACATAGGGGCCTTCCCATTTAGAGAGAAGTTTTCCTGCAAAAAATATTAAACGAGAGTTGTATAGCAATACATAATCACCTACATTAAACTCACGCTTTTGTATCGTTTTGTCATGCCATCTTTTAACTTTTTCTTTAAACAACTTGGCATTTTCATAAGCTTGGGTTCTCCATTCATCAAGTGAGCCAATAGCAAATAACCTCTTTTCACCGGCAAGTTTGAAATCGTAATTGAGCTCCTTAATAGCCCAATATGCCTTATGTTCTAGTTCGAGAGGTAAGTGACATGCTTTTCCATAAACCATTTTATACGGAGACATACCCATAGGATTTTTATATGCAGTTCTATAGGCCCATAATGCATCATCAAGTTTCTTGGACCAATTCTTTCTAGACCTATTAACAGTCTTCTGCAAAATTAATTTGAGCTCTCTATTACTCAATTCTACTTGGCCACTAGACTGTGGGTGATAAGGAGATGCAATTCTATGATTAACGTCATACTTAGCAAGCATTTTACGGAAAGCACCATGAATAAAGTGTCAACCACCATTAGTCATTAAATATCTAGGGACTCCAAACCTCGGAAAAATAACTTCCTTAAGCATTTTAATAGAAGTGTTATGATCAGCACTCCTAGTTGGAATAGCTTCTACCCACTTAGTAACATAATCAACAGCAACTAGAATATGTGTATATCCATTAGAGGCGGGAAAAGGTCCCATATAATCAAAGCCCCAAACATCAAATGGTTCAATAACAAGTGAATAATTCATAGGCATTTCTTGACGTCTACTAATTTTACCAATTCTTTGACATTCATCACAAGATAAGACAAACTTACGGGCATCCTCGAAGAGAGTAGGCCAATAAAAACCGGATTGCAATACCTTATGTGCAGTTCTATCTCCAGCGTGGTGTCCTCCATAGGCTTCTGAGTGACACTTGCGTAGGATCTGTTCCTGTTCATGCTCAGGTACACAACGTCTAATAACACCATCTACTCCTTCTTTATAAAGATGTGGGTCATCCCAAAAGTAACGTCTCAAATCATAAAAGAACTTTTTCTTTTGCTGGTATGTGAAGCTAGGTGGTATGAATTTAGCAACAATGTAATTAGCATAATCAGCATACCAAGGAGTACTATGAGAAGTAATTATAACATTTAATTGCTCATCGGGAAAGCTATCATCAATAGGTAGTGGGTCATCAAGAACATTCTCTAACCTAGATAAGTTGTCTGCAACGGGGTTCTCAGCTCCTTTTATATCAACAATATGCAAATCAAATTCTTGTAGCAAGAGAACCCATCTAATAAGTCTAGGTTTAGCATATTTCTTTTCCATAAGATATTTAATAGCAGCATGATCAGTGTGAATAGTTACTTTAGAATCAACAATATAGGGTCAGAACTTATCACAAGCAAATACAATTGCTAAAAGATTTTTTTCAGCAGTAGCATAATTTCTTTGAGCATTGTCTAGAGTCTTACTAGCATAATGGATACCATTTAATTTCTTATCAACTCTTTGCCCTAGAACAACACCTACAACATAATCACTAGCATCACACATAATTTCAAAGGGTAAATTCCAATCAGGTGGCTGAACAACAGGTGTAGAGACTAATGCTTTCTTAAGTATTTCAAATGCTTCTACGCAATCATCATCAAAGACAAATGGTATATCTTTTTGTAATAAATTAGTCAGAGGCCGAGAAATTTTTGAGAAGTCCTTAATGAACCTCCTATAAAATCCGGCGTGACCAAGGAAACTTCTTATACCTTTGATGTCCTTGGGACATGGCATCTTCCTTAGCATCAACCTTGGCTTTATCAACTTCAATACCTTTTTCGAAACCTTATGCCCCAAGACAATACCTTCATTAACCATAAAGTGGAACTTTTCCCAATTCAAGACAAGATTAGTTTCTTCACATCTCTGCAAAACTCGATTAAGATTGCTCAAGCAATCAACAAAAGAAGATCCATAGACGAAAAAGTCGTCCATGAAAAGCTCACAAATCTTTTCACAAAAGTCAGAGAATATAGCCATCATGCATCTTTGAAAGGTAGCAGGTGCATTACATAAACCAAAAGGCATACGTCTATAAGCAAAAGTACCAAAAGGGCATGTAAAAGTAGTCTTTGATTGATCTTTAGCCGACGCAGGTATTTGAGAGAAACCAGAATAACCATCTAGAAAGCAATAATGTGTATGTTTGCATAATCTTTCTAGCATTTGATCAATAAAAGGTAAGGGGTAATGATCTTTCTTAGTAGCCTTATTTAATTTGCGGAAATCAATTACCATCCTATACCCTGTGATAATCCTTTGTGGAATCAATTCATCTTTATCATTAGGAACAACAGTAATAACTCCCTTCTTAGGGACACAATGGACAGGACTTACCTACTGACTATCAGCAACGGGATAAATTATACCTGCCTCCAGAAGCTTTAGTATTTCTTTCCTTACCACTTCCTTCATTTTAGGATTCAGACGTCTTTGAGGATCACGGACTGGTTTGGCATCCGCTTCCAAATTTATTTTATGTTGACATAGAGTGGGACTAATGCCCTTAAGATCATCAAGAGTATATCCAATAGCGGCACGGTGCTTCTTCAGAGTTTTCAATAATCTTTCTTCTTCATGCTTTGAAAGGTTAGCACTAATAATAACAGGATATATCTTCTTTTCATCAAGATAAGCATATTTAAGATTATCAGGCAACGGTTTAAGCTCAAACATAGGATCACCCTTGGATGGAGGAGGATCCCCTAGGATTTCAACCGGCAAATTGTGTTTTAGAATAGGTTCCTGTTTAAAGAATACTTCATCTATTTCCCTTCTTTCATTCATAAACATATCATTTTCATGGTCTAGCAAATAATGTTCTAAAGGATCACTAGGAGGTACGACAATAGAAGCAAGACCAACAATTTCATCCTTACTAGGCAATTCTTCTTCACGATGTTGTTTACTAAATTTAGAGAAATTAAACTCATGAATCATATCATCCAAGCCAATAGTAACAACATTCTTTTCGCAGTCTATCCTAGCATTAATAGTGTTCAAGAAGGGTCTACCAAATATAATGGGACAAAAGCTATCTTGTGGAGAACTGAGAACAAGAAAATCAGCAGGATATTTAGTTTTCCCACACAAGACTTCAACATCTCTAACAATTCCCACTGGTGATATAGTATCTCTATTGGCAAGTTTAATTGTGACATCAATATCTTCTAACTCAGCAGGTGCAATTTCGTGCATGATTTCTTTATACAAGTCATAAGGTATAACACTAGCAGTAGCACCCATATCACATAAGCCATGATAACAATGATCTCCTATTTTAACAGAAATAACAGGCACGCCTACCACAGGTCTATGTTTATCTTTAGCACAAGGTTTAGCAATTCTAGCAGTTTCACCGCAGAACTGAATAACATGCCCATCAATATTATCAGACAAGAGACCTTTAACAATAGCAATATTAGGTACTACTTTAACTTGTTCAGGAGGTGTATAAGTTCTAATATTGCTTTTACGAACCACAGTTGAAGCTTTATCATGATCCTTTATTCTAACGGGGAAAGGTGGTTTCTCAACATAAGAAGTGGGAACAATGGGATCATTATAAGTGACAGTCTTTTCTTCAACTTTAATATGTGCAGCTACTTTTACTTCTATGGGAGGATGATATTTAAACCACTTCTCTTTAGGGAGATCAACATAATTAGGAAAAGATTCACAGAAAGAAGCTACTATCTCAGAGTCAAGTCCATATTTAGTGCTAAACTTACGGAAAATATCGGTATCCATAAAAGATTTAACACAATCAAACTTAGGTGTCATACCTGGCTCCTTACCTTCGTCGAGGTCCCAATCTTCAGAGTTGCGTTTAATTCTATCCAATAAGTCGCATTTAAATTCAATAGTCTTCATCATGAAAGAGCCAACACAAGAAGTATCGAGCATGGTGCGATTGTTTTCAGAAAGCCGAGCATAAAGATTTTGAATAATTGTTTCTCTTGGGAGCTCATGATTGGGGCATGAATATAACATTGATTTAAGCCTCCCCCAAGCTTGAGCGATGCTTTCTCCTTCGTGAGGCCAAAAATTATATATATAATTGCGATCCCGATGAACAAGATGCATAGGGTAATACTTTTGATGAAATTCCAATTTCAATCTTCTATAGTTCTATGATCTCGTATCATCACATAGCCTATACCATGTCAATGCATCTCCCTTCAAAGATAAAGGGAAGACCTTCGTCTTAGCAACATCATCGGGTATACCTGCAAGCTTAAATAATCCACAAACTTCATCAACATATATTAAGTGCTCATCAGGATGCTTTGTTCCATCTCCTGTAAAAGGATTAGCTAGCAGTTTTTCTATCATACCCGAAGGAAATTCAAAAGGAGTTTCATTTTGAATAGGTTCAGTAGGTTGAGGAGCAACTCTTTGCTCTACTGGATGGGGTGAAGATACCCTGAACAAGCCCCTCAGAGGATTACTTTCCATAGTAACAAGTGACAGTAATTTCAGCACACTATATAAATCTTTCCTTACCAAATTCCACCTACCAAAGGCGCTTCACTCCCCGGCAATGGCGCCAGAAAAGAGTCTTGATGACCCACAAGTATAGGGGATCTATCGTAGTCCTTTCGATAAGTAAGAGTGTCGAACCCAATGAGGAGCAAAAGGAAATGATAAGCGGTTTTCAGCAAGGTATTCTCTGCAAGTACTGAAACAAGTGGTAACAGATAGTTTTGTGACAAGATAATTTGTAATGAGCAACAAGAAACAAGAGTAAATAAAGTGCAGAAAGGTGGCCCAATCCTTTTTGTAGAAAAGGACAAGCCGGAACAAACTCTTATATAAGGAAAAGCGCTCCCGAGGACACATGGGAATATCGTCAAGCTAGTTTTCATCACGTTCATATGATTCACGTTCGGTACTTTGATAATTTGAAATGTGGGTGGACCGGTGCTTGGGTGCTGTTCTTACTTGAACAAGCATCCCACTTATGATTAACCTTTATTGCAAGCATCCGCAACTACAACAAAAGTATTAAGGTAAACCTAACCATAGCATGAAACATATGGATCCAAATCAGCCCCTTACGAAGCAACGCATAAACTAGGGTTTAAGCTTCTGTCACTCTAGCAACCCATCATCTACTTATTACTTCCCAATGCCTTCCTCTAGGCCCAAATAATGGTGATGTGTTATGTAGTCGACGTTCACATAACACCACTAGAGGCTAGACAACATACATCTCATCAAAATATCGAACGAATACCAAATTCACATGACTACTAATAGCAAGACTTCTCCCTTGTCCTCAGGAACAAAGTAACTACTCACAAAGCATATTCATGTTCATAATCAGAGGGGTAATAATATGCATAAAGGATCTGAAGATATGATCTTCCACCAATTAAACCAACTAGCATCAACTAAAAAGAATAATCAACACTACTAGCAACCTACAAGCACCAATCCCAGACTTGGAGACAAGAATTGGATACAAGAGATGAACTAGGGTTTTGAGATGAGATGGTTCCGGTGAAGATGTTGATGGAGATTGCCCTCTCCCGATGAGAGGAGTGTTGGTGATGACGATGGCGATGATTTCCCCCTCCCGGAGGGAAGTTTCCCCGGCAGAACACCTCTGCCAGAGCCCTAGATTGCTTCCGCCAAGGTTCCGCCTCGTGGCGGCGGAGTCTCGTCCCGAAAGGTTGCTTCTTATTTTTTTTCTTGACGAAAGACTTCATATAGCAGAAGATGGTCATCGGAGAGCCACCAGGGGGCCCACGAGGTAGGGGGGCACGCCCTAGGGGGGGGCCCACCCTCGTGGACAGGGTGTGGGGCCCCTGGCCTTCATCTTTGGCGAGGATTTTTTATTATTTATTATAAGATATTCCGTGGAGTTTCAGGACTTTTGGAGTTGTGCAGAATAGTTCTCTAATATTTGCTCCTTTTCCAGCCCAGAATTCCAGCTGCCGGCATTCTCCCTCCTTATGTAAACCTTGTAAAATAAGAGAGAATAGCCATAAGTATTGTGACATAATGTGAAGTAACAGCCCATAATGCAATAAATATCGACATAAAAGCATGATGCAAAATGGACGTATCACGGGCCCTAACAGACTGCGGCCTCGGTTGACGCTAGGCGATTGATGGGACGTGGGCGTGTCCGCTTCCCCACGCTGCCTCGGCAACCGCCCGACTTGACGAGTTCCTGATACATGCAGAGAAAAACCATCATTACATGTGATCGTGGAGGTCGCCGGTTGGCTCTCTCTTGCTATAAATGAGGAGGGGGTGGAGCCCCCGTCGCTCATCTCTTCTTGCTCCGCTCGCTTCTTCTCCCTGCTTCATTGCTAGCAGAGGCACCCATAGCTCCAATACGTAGGTTCTCGGCCGCAAAGAAGGGAAAACCCCCCGCAAGGAGTCGGGGCCGCTTCCGCCGAAGAAGAGGCTGGCCCACCACCGCAACGTAGTCGTGAGGCCGGAGTTGTCGAGGCCTTGGTGCGAGCGGCCTCCTCCCGGGTATCCACCGCCTTTGTACGTCCAAGCTGAGGACTCCGGAGGGAGATGTGACGAGCAGCGTAGTCCACGCCGCGGCCGCGGTCGCCACGCCATGGCGGTGCACGCCGTCGCCCCAGGACCCCACGCCGTGGGTTCCTCGCGCGCACTCGTGATGTGGGCGGCGAAGCCTCCACGCACTTGGATTCGCTTTCCGCAGTTATTCTCTGCCGAGATGCCGCCGAGGGGTCCCCTCAAGCTTTGGCTGTAGCACGCCGACTGCGACGCCCCGGCGACTGGAGCGGAGGTTGAAGTCGTCTCCCCAGGCAAGATCTTCATGACCCGTGGCTGGGGCGAGGTTGCTCGAGTCTGTCGCACGGAAGGCGCCCTCGCCATGTATTTTGAGTACGACGGCGCCTCCACGATATTCTTCCAATTCTTCGACGAGGAAGGCCGCCGCCTAGAGCGCTGCCCTGGAGGGGGTCACCGGAACGGCGCAGCGGCCAACGACGGGCCTGCCGCTAGCCTCCCCAGCAGCTCCTCCAGCAGTAGCGGCGGCGCTTGGGAGTCCAGCGACTCTCCTGAGCCCTATGAGACTCGAGAGACGAGCGACGACAGCTACATGCCCCCGAGCTCCCACCGTGCCCGGAGCAAGGCCGCATCGTCTGGTCGTCGCCGTCGCTGATCTGCCTGGGGTTGGCGACGGCCTCCCGCGGCCCACTGTTGTTGATGGCGTCGGGGGCGCTGGCGCGTGTAGATAGGGCTCCTGGAAACTTCGTTCTTTTGTTCCCTGCGAGGAATCGAGACGGACCCCGTGGGGGGTATGGGAAGGGTTTGTAATGCCTTTTGTTGATATTATCCTTACTATGAAAATTTGCGATCACATGTGCTGCTTCGGCTCAGTCTCCCCTTTCCAACTTTGCAGTGACTTCGTGCTCTACGTCGACAGGTCCCAGTCCCGAGGCAGGCTGCAGCCATCGCTGGTATGCCAGGTCACGATGTCGTGGTCAAGGCCAGGAGGTGTGTGGCCCGAGGTCCAGTGAGAGCTCCTGAGGCGCGATGCTCAAGAGGTCCCCTTTAGCGCAGACACCTAGAGGTAGGAAAGGGAGGCGACGTGGCCGTAACAAGGCTGAAACAAGTGAGAATCCTATGCCGTAGCGCTTGGTCAACCCGAGCGCAAAATTTATCTTGGCAGTCCATAGTCGATTCCTTGTGCTGCGCCGGACTCGTGCGTCGATGGCTATAGTGTAGCTAGGTTAGGCCCGTGTAAGCCTTCCCCTCTTCTCCAGCTCTTCTATGTGCTCTACGTCCTAAGGTCCCGGCCGCCAAGCGAGCTCAGCCGCCGCTGGTATGCCAGGGCGCAATGTCGTGGTCAAGGCCAAGGGGTGAGGGCTGGAGAGCCAGTAAGAGCTCCTGAGTCGCGATGCTGAGGAGCCCCCCTTTTAACGCGCAAGCAAATTGCATGGGAAAAGAGGGAGCCCGCGGTACCGCTTGCTGTCGTCCTCAGGAGGTTCCTGCGGGTTAGCGCGAGGTGGGACACAAATTGCCACCGCGCTTGCCGGTCTGCCACTGGTCGTTCCGCAAAAAGATGAAGGCACTGAGGGCCTGGTGAGGTGACGTGTGCGGGGCGTGCCGCGAGCCAGAGCTCGACCGCTCAGATTTCAGCATTGTAGGGACGAACCCGAGCACAAGCACTGTGCCGGCATGAGTAGCCCCCATTGCGGGATGAGTAGGGGGCTGATCGGCGACGCGGGCGACCGCGATGGGTGACAATCAAGCAGGTGATAACCATAAATAACTCAAAGGATAGAACAAGCTAACTTAGATAGATGCAAGAACGATACATGCCCCTGGGACGGACCCGAGTGGCTTGGGTATGATTCAGCCCGAGGGGCGCCCCCAACAGAGTAAGCTAAAGGCATAAAACGATACATGCCACAGGGGCAGGCCCGTGCGACCTGGGAATAGTGCAGCCCGAGGGGCGCTCCCAGCTAAATAAACTTAGAAAATGTCACCTGGTTCCGTTGTCGAAGGAGTGTTGAAGTAGCCGGAGGCGCGTGGTGAAGGAGCCGCTCCTCATGAGTTGCCTGGGCCCTGAGCCTCGGGAGGCTCTGGGGGCTCGGGTGGTTCCTTGAGGACCATCTCCGTCTCCGCCAAGACTGCGTGATGACTGGCCTCCTCAGCTGCCTGGACGCTCCGTAGGTTGTGCTAGAAGGCCGCCGCCACGCTCGGCAGGCCGAATGGCATGCGAACATAGAGGTTAGGTGGGCCCTCTCTCAACGGCCAACGTGCGAAGGCCAGAAGCGCTCCTGAGATGCGGGCCGGTTGAGCCCTGGAATGTCGACGCAGATGTGCAGCCTGCCGCCCTCGCAAGGATGGGGAGCTGCGCCCGGTGGTAGGCGGCGGTCGCCGCGCATGGCTCTTGCATCCTGTAGCTCCTGAGTGGTCTTGGTGATGAACTCCTGAGCACCAGGTGAGGGAGTCCAAGATTAGGGGGTCCTCGGACAGCCGGACTATATACTTTGGCCGGACTGTTGGACTATGAAGATACAAGACTGAAGACTTCATCCCGTGTCCGGGTGGGACTCTCCTTTGCGTGGAAGGCAAGCTTGGCAATTAAAAGATTTAGATCTCCTCCCTTGTAACCGACTTTGTGTAACCCTAGCCCCCTCCGGTGTCTATATAAACTGGAGGGTTTAGTCCGTAGGACAACAACAATCATAATCATAGGGTAGCTTCTAGGGTTTAGCCTCTACGATCTCGTGGTAGATCAACTCTTGTAATACTCATATCATCAAGATCAATCAAGCAGGAAGTAGGGTATTACCTCCATTGAGAGGGCCCGAACCTGGGTAAACATTGTGTCCCCCGCCTCCTGTTACGATCCGCCTTAGACGCACAGTTCGGGACCCCCTACCCGAGATCCACCGGTTTTGACACTGACATTGGTGCTTTCATTGAGAGTTCCACTGTGCCATCACGATAAGGCTGGATGGCTCTTCTTGTTGTCAAGGACAACATCACCTCAGGGGGAGCCCTGGCTGTAGGCCAAACTCTCCGACTAGGCGGCTTCCTCATGACCGCCCGTTCGGCCGTTGCGCCAACGATGACTTCTCGGTTCATCAAAAACAGCCTCCACGTCGGCTCGGGATTCGCCGAGCAGATGGATCCAATAGCGCTCTCTTCCTTGAATGAGCTCTTCGATCGTATCGCCGTGCTGGGAGTCGCTACGGACTATGATCGGATCAGGCTTAAACCAGAACAAAGGGAGATTAACTGTCCGCCGGTCACCCATCAGATAGCGGTGGTGGAGGAGCAACGCAACGATTCTTCCTCTACCTTGAGGACAAACTACGTCCGGATTGCCGATCTCTCCGAGCCGGATACCCGTCTACGGGAGGACATGGCCCAAGCTTTGAACCTAGAATCAGACAGCGGGCCAGATCTATTGGGCAACATCCCGGAGCCCCAACCGCCAAGCTCGGAAGCTCCTCCGCCCCTAGGTCTCAGATCGGGTCAGGGTTCGGACCTAAATCTACCCACCCACCCAGATATAAGTGATCTTTCCCACATTAGACAAGAGCCCCAAGAGACAGTACATCACTATTGGGCCAGATTCCTCCTTGTAATGAGCAAGGTCAAGGACTGTCGCGAGGAAGACGCAATTTCATTCCTTTGCAAAAATTGCACGGACAAGGGAATCTTCAACACCATAAGCCGCCGTGACATAGCACAATTTGCTGACTTGGCGGCCATAGTACAGAAGTACTGTGTGATGGAAAGCGCCTGGAAAACCCAAACAAAATTCTAGGATCCTCCGGCTCTCACTAGACCCCCCGTCTGAACTAAAAGGGTGTACTCTCGTTAGTCACCCGATCAAATTACAAAGAAACCAAAGCCCACTACAGGGCGGGAACTGTATTAGAGGGATGGCTCAATGGGCCATGCAAAATTCACAGTACACCAGATACCATGCCATCACACAGCCTCAGAGCATGTTGGATACCCCGGCAGGTGGCCAAGAGTGGCGAGGATCTCCTCATCCACAACACCACAGAGCAAAATCCCGTGGAAAATAACAATACAGTATTGACAGTCTTCAAGACCTTCGCCTCCAATAATAGGTGCAAGTGAGCACTCCGCAGCCTTGCCGAAGTCTGCCACGTGGCAGCAATAAATCCATGGAGCGATACGGCTATAACCTTCAATGGCAGTGACGAACCTAAATTCCGAACAGCCCGAACACCAGCCGCCTTGGTCCTTGGTCCATTGTGGATGGTTTCCGGCTTACTAAAGTGCTCATGGACGATGGCAGCGGATTAAACCTCATCTATGAGGAGACTCTTCGAAAAATGGAAATAGACAAGAGCCGCATTGAGCAAAGAAGCACGACCTTCGGAGGAATCATCCCTAGTCGGGAGGCACGATGTGCGGGAAAAATCACACTAGACGTGGTATTCGGCACGCCGGAGAATTATAGGTCCGAAGAAATCACATTCCAAGTGGCCCCGTTTAGTAGCGGATACCACGCCCTTTTAGGGCGGGAGGCATTCACGATCTGCCAAGCTATACCCCATTACGGGTACATGAAGCTCAAAATGCTCGGGCCCAATGGAATCATCACTCTAGCTAGTGATCCGGGCATAGCACTCCGTGCCGAAAATAAAACCGCCACACTAGCCCTCGAGGCGTTATCCGAAGCCCTTGCGGCCGAAGAACTAACTGCGCTGCGCTCCACAGTGGACAGGGACAACGTGATACTCGACAAAAGGCCCAAGTCCACCTCTTTTAAACCGGCGGACAAAATAGTCAAATTCCAGGTCCACCCAACGGACCCTACAAAAACAGCATCCATCGGGGCACAGCTAAACCCTACAACAGACGCCACACTGCGAGAGTTCTTGCGCGAGAATTGGGACATCTTCGCCTGGCATCCTTCAGACATGCCAGGAATCCCACGCAGGCTGGCCGAGCATAGCCTTAACATTCTAAAGGGGTTCAAGTCGGTCAAGCAGACTCTTCGGCGTTTCTCTGAGCCTAAGCGATAAGCCATGGGAGAAGAGCTAGCCAAATTACTCGAGGCCGGATTCATTAAAGAAATAAAACATCCGGACTGGCTAGCAAACCTGGTGATGGTACCAAAGAAGGACAAATCCTGGCGCCTATGTGTCGATTTCTAGGACCTTAACAAGGCCTGCCCCAAGGATCCATTCCCCCTCCCCCGCATCGATCAAATCATCGACGCTACTGCAGGACACGACTCATTGTGTTTCCTCGACGCAAACTCCGGATACCATCAAATTAAGATGGCGGAGTCCGATCAAGCCGCAACGGCATTTATCACTCCATACGGCCCTTTCTGTTTTAACACCATGCCTTTCGGGCTCAAAAACGCCGGTGCAACCTATCAACACATGATTCAGACATGCCTGGAAACACAAATCGGCAAAACAGTGGAGGCATACGTAGCCGACGTGGTCATTAAAACAAGACACGTCGAATCCTCAATAAACGACTTGAGGCTCACATTCGACAATCTCCGAACATATGACATCAAGCTCAATCCGAAAAAATGGGTTTTCGGCGAGCCCCCCGGAAAGCCCCTGGGCTTCATCGTCTCCAGTAGAGTAATTGAAGCAAATCCGGCTAAAATCTGAGCTCTGTCATAGTCGGCTATCCCAACAGACCTCAAGCAAATACAGAAATTAACTGGATGCGTGGCTGCCTTAAGCCGCTTTATCTCCCGATTAGGAGAAAAGGCACTACCCCTTTATCGCCTTCTTCGACGCACCGAACACTTCGAGTGGACGGATGCGGCCACAGCCGGACTGGAAGAAATAAAAGCCGTCTTGGCCACCAACCCAATCTTGGCCGCGCCAAATGTCGGCGAAGCAATGCTGTTATATATAGCGGCAACACACCAAGTTGTAAGCGCAGTGCTCGTCGTCGAACGAGAGACGGACGGACATAAGTTCCCGCTTCAAAAGCCGGTATACTACGTATCCACTGTCCTCACTCCTTGCAAATCACGGTACCCACATTATCAAAAGAAAGCATACGCGGTCTTCATGGCATCCCGGAAATTACGACACTACTTTCAAGAGTGTTCAATGACGGTGGCCTCTGAAGTACCACTCAAAGACATAATAAATAACCGCGATGCCACGGGCCATATTTCTAAACGGGCTATTGAGCTCCTCCCGTTCGACATACATACAAACAACAGCGAGCCATTAAGTCACAGGTACTGGCTGATTTCGTCGCCGAGTGGACAGAAGCCGAACTCCCTAAAGAGTACGCCGCGTACTCCAATTGGATCATGCACTTTGATGGCTCTAAGATGCTGGCTGGTCTGGGGGCAGGCGTCGTCCTGACATCCCCCACCAGAGATACAGTCCAATACGTACTCCAAATATTATACACAGACTCCAACAATGCAGCAGAATATGAGGCCCTGTTGCATGGTCTCCGGATGGCAGTCTCCATGGGCATTCAACGCCTGGAGGTGCGTGGGGATTCGAACCTTGCAATATCTCAAATAAATGGAGACATTGACGCCAAGGACCCAAAAATGGCGGCTTACCGCAACGCCGTCCTCAAAATGTCAGCTCGGTTTGAGGGACTTGAATTCCATCATGTGGTCCGAGAAAACAATCAAGCGGCGGATATCCTCGCCCGCATCGGCGCTAAGCGCGACCCTGTCCCACCTAATATTTTCTTGGAAAGGCTGTTTAAGCCATCCGTGGTGTGGGAAGGGGAGACCGGCAACAACGGTCCGGACCCGGAGACAACTCTAGATCCCGAACACTCTTACGTAATCGGAGGCTCTGCCACCGAAATAACATCTTTGGCCCACGTAATTATGGTTGTGATCGCCCCATGGACAGAACCCTTCTTGGCTTACCTAACTAGGCAACAACTCCCTGAGGAACCAAACGAGGCACGTTGCATTGTGTGGCGGTCTAAAGCCTACAAGGTCCACGAGGGAGGGCTTTATAAGAAAAGCGCTACCGGAGTACTTCAAAGGTGCATCTCCGAAGAGGAAGGGCGGCAACTTTTGGCAGAAATTCATGCTGGACTTGGCGGCCACCACGCCGCAGCTCGGGCCCTTGTAAGCAAGGCCTTCCGTGCAGGTTTTTACTGGCCGACGGCCCGAGCAGATGCACAGGATCTGGTTCAAGGTTGCGTCGGTTGCCATCTTTTTGCAAACCAAAGCCATATGCCCCCTATCACTCTCCAAACAATCCCCATTACTTGGCCCTTTGCGGTCTGGGGGCTTGATATGGTAGGAACCCTTAAAGGGGGAAGCCGTAAGAAAAAATACCTATTGGTCATGGTGGATAAATTCACCAAATGGACAGAAGCCAAACCAGATAAAATGGCCGAGTCCGGACCAGTGATAGACTTCATATCCGGGGTTGTACACCGTTACCGCGTCCCCCACAGCATCATCATCGATAACGGCTCGAACTTTACAGCCGACGAGGTAAAAACTTGGTGCAAGGACATGGGCATTAAGCTCGATTATGCTTCTGTCTATCACCCGCAAACTAACAGTCAAGTCGAGCGAGCAAATGCTCTTGTCATGAGCGGCATTAAACCCAGATTAGTGCGGTCCTTGAAGGAATCAGATACGCACTAGGTAGAGGAGCTCGACTCCGTACTATGGGGGCTGCGGACCACGCCGAATCGCACTAACGGATACACACCGTTCTTGATGGTGTACGGCGCAGAGGCGGTAATGCCCTGCGACATCAATCATGACTCACCTCGAGTGCGCATGTACGAAGAGAAAGAAGCCGAGCTTGATCGGCAGGACAGTTTGGACGCCCTGTAGGAGGAGCGTGACGTGGCAAAAGCCCGCTCCGCATTCTATCAGCAACAGGCTCAAGCTCAAGCCCAAATGGGAAGGTCCCTTCATTATTGACAAAGTTCTGACCGGTGGAGCGTACCATCTGTGGGATGCATCGGACAATCGACTCGAGCCAAACCCATGGAATGCAGCCAGATTTCGAAGGTTCTACGCCTAGTGCCGGACTCTGTGTTCGTCTCCTTACCTCCGACAATTTTATATATATCCGTTATCTGTCTTTTCTTTCTTTCTTTCTTCCCTTTTTCTTCACGGCCTTAAAAGGTTAAAATGTGTCTTGACTACACAATCTTGACGCGCTAGGCGTGCTCAGTATACCTGGGGGCTTCTTATACAGAAGCTTAATATAACTATGTTCCGGGCTCTATGCCCCCCGCACATGTGTTACTTTTCCACATGTACCTTTTCTTCACCATTATATGCATTGATATGACTTAAGTTTTGGCCAAGCTGGGTTGCCTGGCTCTTGTGTTTATGCCCTACGTTCCCATTAATCCGGCTAGGGCATAAGGGGAGCACCTCTGCAATTGTTACTGCCGGGTCAGCCGGATCTGTACCTCAGACTGGGTGAAGCCGAAAGCTAGCGTTCTTAAGGGAATATTCGGTCGGTGAACAAAAGATGACTTTTATTTATTGTAATACATGCCCCCAGATATTTATATCCTACGTCTATTTTCGCAGTTCGGACTTGCACATTAATGCATGCGTACCCAGGGAAAGGAACCCTTAACGGAACTATTCTCCCTGGAAGATGTTTCTTACTATCCATGTAATATAACATAGCTAGTTGGGTACTTGTATGTTCAAGCACTTATGACCCCTACGCCTGGTTTCCACGCGTACCCCGGTTTCTACATAACTGAGCGGGTATTCGGATACACTCCGGACTGTCAGGTCCAGGGGTCGAAGCGAAAAGGTCCGCCATGACAAATGATTTACAATCCGGCTAGGGACAATATATGTCACTTGAAGTACACAGTCATTTAGACTGACTAAATTCTTCTTCTATACCATCCAACAGGCTGTCTAGCCTACAATCCTGTTGGGAATACTTTGCAGCTAATTTCACCTGGTCATACACCAAACTGACGGGGATCTCTTTCCCATCAGACCCCATAGGTCTGACCTCGGCCATGTGGTTCGGGTCAGCCTTGGTATATCGCGTCTTCACCATGGCCCAGGCTTCCCTTACACCTTGTCGGCAGGCTGATATCTTCCATAATCGGAAGCGTCGCCGTGCTCCCTTGAGCACCTCTACAAGCTCCCCCATGCCTCCTGGCAGGGAGGCGGATGGCGGCCACAAGGCTTGGGCAATACCCTGCATCACCTGCCGAACTTGTTCGTGTAGTTGTGAGAGCTCTGGCAGAAGATCACCCACAGACCCGGGCATCTCCTCTGCAGGACGACCCGTCAGCATACCTACGGATATAACTCCGTTAGCCGGTTTCTTCGCCGAACTCTATAAAAGTTCGTTCAAGCACTTACTAAAAATGCCGCGTCGAAGCCTCTTATTCTCCTTTACGGAGTTAGCAAGCTGGGACCGAACATCTTTCAGTTCAATGCCCAGCCGGGTATTGGCATCTTGGAGATCGTTTTTCTCCCGCCTAACCTGCGTAAGCATGCGCTCGCCAGCCTTTAGCTGTCGTTGAGCATGTTTCTCATCCCCTCGCACGACCTCCGGATTCACTCCGGGATCATCTGCAGAATCTATTGTTAGATTTGCATTCATGTCGAATACTAACTGGTACATGTCATTTTTTTTCGATAGAAACAATTGTTACCAGATGGGACCTTCTCGGACTCCTTCATTGCGGCAACTGCGGCCCGTAGCTGGGCTTTGCACTCCTCCAGCTCTTGATACAACTGGGTATTGTTCTCCGTAAGAACCTATGCAAACAATGATCCTTAAATCAGTTGTGCCAACTGTTTCAAGTCTCAGGGGCTACTGATATACATACTTATTAGATTTTCTTACCTGTATATCCTTTACATACTGGTCTGTTGCTCTGACAAGACCATTTTGAGCAGCTCGGATGTACGCGTCTCCTGAGTTGAAGGCATCGAACGCCTCTTGAGAGAAACAAGCGTCGCAGAGTACGGCCTGGCGACGCGTGTGATTCATGGCACTCTCCACTTCGGAATTCATAGCAGACAGCCTATCCGCATCCTCTGTAGGAGGAACATCCGGTGTTGGCTGTCACGCCCAAGATGTGACCCTTTCCTAAAGGAACTCGAAGGTCCCACCAAGGATAGAAGCGCATCTTGAAGACGCTTTTGCAAGGTGGATACCATTACATCAACGTTACAAAATAGATGGGGATACATACAAGGCATACAAATGCCGCAAGAATACATCAATACATCATACACAAGATCAACATCCGACTATGGATGAAACACAAATAGGAACTCAAACGACATCCACCCTGCTAGCCCAGGCTGCCGACTAGGAACCTAACCCAAGATCTAGGAATAAGAAGAAGAACTCCAACACAAGTAAACATCGCTCTCGCGTCATGATCATCGCATAACCTGTACCTGCAACTGGTGTTGTAGTAATCTGTGAGCCACGAGGACTCAGCAATCCCATTACCATGGGTATCAAGAATAGCAAAGCTTAATGGGTAAGGAAGGGGTAAGGTGGTGAGGTTGCAGCAGCGACTAAGTATGTATGGTGGCTAGCTTACGAAACAAGAGCGAGAAGAGGAGCTGAACAAGCGGTCGTCAACTAATAATGATCAAGAAGTGATCCTGAACTCCTACTTACGTCAAACATAGCCCAAAACCGTGTTCTCCTCTCGAACAACCCCGAAAAGAGACAGTCACGGTTATGCACGCAGTTGGTGTATTTTAGAAGAGTTTACTTCAAGTTTACTACAAACGGATGTCAACAAATTCCCATCTGCCACATAACCGCAGGCACGGCTCTCGAAAGTTTATACCCTGTAGGCGTGTCCCAACTTAGACCATCATAAGCTCTCACGTTCAACGAAGGATATTCCTTCTCCCGGGAAGACCCGATCAGTCTCGGAATCCCGGTTACAAGACATTTCGACAATGGTAAAACAAGACCAGCAAGACCGCCCGATGCGCCGACATCCCGATAGGAGCTGCACATATCTTGTTCTCAGGGCAACACCGGATGAGCACTACGTACAACTAAAACTGGACCTCAAGTTTCCCCGAGGGGGCGCTGCAAGTGGCTCTAGTTCGGACCAACACTTAGAGAAGCATTGGCCCGGGGGGGCTAAATAAAGATGACCCTCGGGTTGGCCGACCCAAGGGAAGGGTAATAGGTTGTTAGGGAAATGTAAAACCAAGGTTGGGCCTTGCTGGAGGAGTTTTATTCAAGGCGAACTGTCAAGGGGTTCCCATAACACCCAACCGCGTTAGGGACGCAAAATCCGGGAACATAATACCGATATGACGGAAACTAGGGCGGCAAGAGTGGAACAAAACACCAGGCATAAGGCCGAGCCTTCCACCCTTTACCAAGTATATAGATGCATTAATAATATAAGAGATATTGTGATATCCCAACATAAACATAAACCAACATGGAGCAATCTTCATCTTCACCTACAACTAGCAACGCTATAGGAGGGGCTGAGCAAAAGCGGTAACATAGCCAAACAACGGTTTGGTAGGAAGGGTGACAAAGGTTAGAGGTTCATGGCAATTTGGGAGGCTTGATAAGCAAGTGGTAGGTAACGCGGCATAGCGATAGAACGAAGCAACTAGCATAGCAATGTTAGTAGTGAGATCCAAGGTGACGGTCATCTTGCCTGAATTCCCGCTAGGAAGAAGAACGAGTCCATGAAGAAGATGAAGCCACGAAGACGAACCAAGCGTAGATGAACGAATCCTCGCGATCGCAACGAAACGGGAACTATCGAGAAAAGCACACAACATGGTAAACACACCACACATGAACAAGGCATGATGCTCAACCAAGTATGATTCATGACAAGGCTACATGAGGCTACGCATGGCAGGAGATGATGCATACAAGAACAACACATCAAAGCAAGTTTAAATGAGGCCAGAAACAACATGTGACAATTCCGGTAAGTCCCCATATGCAAATTTCGAAAATGGTCCAGATCTGAATAAACCTTATGTTCACGTTGTTAAATATCAAGTTAAGATGCACCACGATGATCTACACGAAATTCTAGTCAAGTTACATATAAAGTTCATTTAATTCGGAGCTACGGCCTAGAAGATATGAGCAAAACAAGTTAAACATGACATTGATGCAAAATGCATTCAAACATCAAGAAAACACACTCAAAACATGCCTGCAACAAGGTAACATAAACTACATGCAAAACTAAGCAAGTTTCATATAGAGCACACTCAAAACGGAGAAACGGTTCAAAACATACACATGAAACAAGCTTAAAGGGCATGCTGTCCAAAACAGCAACTAGGCATCTTGCAAGCATCAAAACAACATGCTACAGCACCTGAATATGAAAACAAAAGGCATGGCCATGATGTAAAGGTAAATCATAACAAAACTTGAACACTGAGATAACTCCATAAGTCACTAGAAGATGCTCAAAACGACATGGCAAGATTGCAAATAATAACAGTTTCACAGACTTGGCAGAATTCACAGGACATGGCAGGAATAACATTAGGTTGCAATGTTTAGCACCATCAAACAACAAGCTATAGGAACAGATCATACCAAACAAAGGCATGGCATGAATCTACTAATTGCATAGAACAAAAGTCCCTTACTGATCACGAGCCAAAAAGGCACCCATGTAAACATAGCAAGTTTCATAAACAGATTCAGACTTAGCAGAAAAACTGAGCATGGCATAAACAGAAAACAAGCATACCTACAGCAGGATGACGTGCTCATGAAGCTAACCATGGCAAGAGCAAGTTCATAGCATGCTTGGATCACTAACAACAACCATGGCAAAATTGATTAACATGTAAACAATCTGCCAGATTAAGACATGCTAGATCACTCCATAAATGCAAAAAGGGGCATGGATGGATAGAGCATAACATGTGTAACAAAACACCCTTAGTGAACATCTCCAGATTAAGCATAGAAGGACTAGTATAAGCAGGTTTACATAGCATCACAACATAACAGTTCAGACTTAGCAAAACAGTAACAACAAGTAGCCCAATTCACAAGCTAGATGCACTCACTACAGGGCAAAGAAAAATACATGGATGGCACCACTATAAAGACGGCATGTTTTAGCTCATAACACATATAGACATCATGCTCAGAAGAAAATCACACAAAAAGATATAAAAATGTGAAATGAGCAAGTTATAACAGTTTCCAGCAGACAACATCACATAGCACTCTTGCAACGATGATTAGGGCATCAATATGAACTCAAACAAGAATGGCACAATGGAACAAAATGTAGGTAATCTCATGGGGAACATTTTTATATATTACATGCACAAAACAGAGCATCATACATGAAGTTACGGCAGGTCAAAGGTAGCACCAGAATGCAATGTTTTCGGGACTTGGAGAAAAACGGGGGGGGGGGAGTCAACCTTGTCAGATCCCGATCTGGATCTGGGCTGCGCCGGGCTCGCCGGAGAGAGGACGCCAGAGAGGAGGGTGAAGGGGCCGGAGCGGGGCCCGATCCGGCGGGGCTTGGCGTGCCGGCTAGGCGACGTGGAGGCGGCGACGGCGAAGGGCAGGCGGCGGAGGGACGGAGCGGCGCGATGATCGGAGTGGTGGCGCGCCGGCGGGGCGAGGTCGCCGGAGCGCGGTGGCTCGGCGGAGGAGCGGTCGGCTGCGGAGGTCGGTGCCGGCGGGAGGCGCGCGGTGGCCGGCGCGGGGCGATGCGGCGGCGGGCGCTTCGGGCGCGGGCGGCGGCGATGCGCGGGCCGGGCAGGCCGGCCTCGGGCCCCGCGGGCCGCGGCGGCGCGTGGGACGGGGGGCGGTGACGTGGCGGCGCGGGAGTGGCCGAGGCGGCGGGGGAGCTGATGTGTCGCGTGGTGATTGGTTCGGGTGAGGTGGCCGGTGGACGCGTCCGGCGGACGCGGACGTGTCCGGCGGCGCGGGGAAGAGGAAGGCTAGGGTTTGGACTGCGAGATTTCGGGGGGAGGCACATATTTATCGGTAGAGGGAGCTAGGAGTGTCCAAATGAGGAGCAGTTTTCGGCCACACGATCACGTTCGAACGACCGAGAGCATGGATGTGGTTTGGATGGGCTCCTCGGCTATGGTGGAGGGGTGCTGGGCTCACAAAGAGAGAGGGGTTTTGGGCTACGCGGTTAACCGTTGGTGCATCAAACGACCTCCAAATGGAACGAAAATTGACAGGCGGTCTACCTACTCTAAAACAACACTGCACGCCAAGTTTCATCCCATTTCGAGAACATTTAAATGCCACTCGCGAAACGAGGTCTGAGGGGGCAACGGGCGCGTGTGGGATTCTCGGATCGCTAAAAGGACAACGGGGAAAAGGACCGGATGCATGTTCTGAAAACATGAGGATGCAATGCAGATGATGACATGGCAAGGAGAAACACGGAAGAAAAATACATGGCAATGACAGCGAATAACTGGAAGACACCTGGCGCATCGAATCGGGGGCGTTACATTGGCCCCACGTTAGCGTCTACCTCTTAGTCCGGCGCTGGAGCCCGGCTGGTGGAGGCGTGGCCGGCAGGCTCTCCAGATATGGTCCGGCGAGCGTTTTTCCTACCAGGAACCATGGACGTTATTATATTTTAAAAGACGACAACCACGGAGCGGGGTCCTTTTTCATACCTCTGCGACGGCGTCTCCGTCCTGACCGCCTTCCTTTTAAGCCTACCCGGTTTCAGTGCCCCTTGTTGGTGAGTCACTGTGGGTTCGGCATGGCGTCCTGAGGACCTTCCCTGTAAGACACCATATGTGTGCGGTAGGTGAAGTGCGAAAAAAGGGATCCTTCTCGGAAGTTGGGACTCCGGTTTTAGTTACATGCGATGTAGGGAGCAGTCCAGGATAATCGGCTATGATGGCCACCAAGGCACCGTCGCAGCTTAATTGATAGAACGTCCTGTCGATGAGCTCCACAAATGTGTCCGGATCTTCTTCGAGTCCGGGGTCGAGGGCCCGGTCAGGGTCCTCTGGTTGTGGAGACGGGCTGTGGACCTCCCTCTCAGCTTTTCGCAGTTCCTGCTATGAAATAGCAAGGTAAATACTTATGACGAAGAATGCGAGAAGGATCGGAGTAAAAAGTAGCAACTCACCCAGTTTGGGGGGTTGTACATGGAGAATCCATCCCGTAGCTTAATGCGGATGAACTCCTCTTCCTCTCCTTTGTATAAATCGGACAGTATTTTCGCTAGAGCAGCGACGGAGTCCGGTCCCTGACGACCGCAGCGGGTGGTATCGTCTTCTCCATTGAAGTGCCACATGGGTTGTCCCCGATATTGAAGTGGCTGCACCCCACGCATTATACATATTGACATAACCTCGATTATAGTCAATCCTGATTTGGCCAGCATTTTTATCTGGCCCATTAGGTAAAGGACCTCTCCGTTATCTTCCTCCTGGGGGCTCCGAGGGCGCCAGCTGCGGCGTTTCTTCAAAGAGGCGTTATTGAACTCAGGAAGGCCCATCCGAATAGGGTCCGGACGGGGGACGTCCTCCATATAAAACCACTCCGAAGGTCAGTCTTCGGATGTCTTCTTCGGAGTACCGGACAGGTATCTGGTCCCGGCGATGCGCCATATCTTGGCTCCGCCCACTTGAAATATTGACCCCTCCTGTGTACGGGATACGAGGCAAAATAGCCTCTTCCATAGCTCGAAATGAGCTTCGCAGCCCAGAAGCAGCTCGCAAAGGGCGACATAGCCAGCGATGTGTAATATGGAGGCGGGAGTAAAGTTATGTAGCTGGAGGCCGTAGAACTCCAGGAGCCCATGGAGGAACGGGTGGATTGGAAATCCAAGTCCCCTTAATAAGTAAGGGACAAGGCATACCCGCTCCCCCATGGATGGGTTGGGAAAGCTCTCCGCTTGCTCCCCGCCGTTGTAAGTGGCTAGTCCGGCTCGAACGGGGACCATATACGCTAGAGGGAGAAACCCTGGGTCTGTAACTCTACTAATTGGCTGTGGGGGACGGAACACTTCTTCCAATTGCTTGGCTTAGGGCTACGGGAGCGAGAGGAGGAACTGCGATGGCCGGCCATGATGGGATGGACTTTTTCGGGCGCGCTCCGATGGATACTCGCTGTGGGGGGATGGTGTGATCTGGATCTGAGGATCCCCGTCTCTTTAAATAGACGATTTACTCACATGGTTAGGGTGGCAAGTGGAGGATAGCCATTATTTGGCGCAGAAGCCAAGGAGTGCAACATTTATGGGAAGCCGGACACTACTCGACAGGTACTCAAAATTTGGAGAAGAACCAGCCTTGCAATGCCGAAGACAATCTGCGCGCTGGACTCATTGTCATTGAAGCCTGGTTTAGGGGCTACTGAGGGAGTCCTGGATTAGGGGGTCCTCGGACAGCCGGACTATATACTTTGGTCGGACTGTTGGACTATGAAGATACAAGACTGAAGACTTCGTCCCGTGTCCGGGTGGGACTCTCCTTTGTGTGGAAGGCAAGTTTGGCAATTCGGATATGTAGATCTCATGCCTTGTAACCAACTTTGTGTAACCCTAGCCCCCTCCGGTGTCTACATAAACCGAAGGGTTTAGTCTGCAGGACAACAACAATCATAATCATAGGCTAGCTTCTAGGGTTTAGCCTCTACGATCTCGTGGTAGATCAACTCTTGGAATACTCATATCATCAAGATCAATCAAGCATGAAGTCGGGTATTACCTCCATCGAGAGGGCCCGAACCTGGGTAAACATTGTGTCCCCCACCTCCTGTTACCATCCGCCTTAGACGCACAGTTCGGGACCCCCTACCCGAGATCCGCCGGTTTTGACACCGACACCAGGCGCTTCTTGCCCTGCGCCCCCCTAGGGGAAACGCGCGGCAAAACACGCCTCCACATGGTGCCCGAGCGCCTCCCTCGTGACGTTGGCTAGGTCTGAGGCCCTCCAGAAGAGAGCCCCTGAGCCCAGCCTGAGGAGGGCGCCGGGCGCACCTTCCTATGCGAGGTAGGGAGGCGCCCCGACTGCGGGCGCAGATCCTGATGTGGCACCACTAGGGGCGCCGCCCCCTGAGGCCCCGTGCGGAGTAGTTGCTTCTGCTTCTTGGGGACGGCCTCAGGAGGGTACTAGACGCCATCATTGTCGGGGTCTTCGATTGTTGCGGCTTGGAAGGCGCGCTCGAGGGAGCACACCGCGTCTCTTTCTTCGCAGGGGACTATGATGATCCTGCCGCTTACTGGCATCTTGAGGACGTTGTAGCCATGGTGGGTCACGGCCATGAACTAGGCAAGGACTGGATACCCGAGGATGGCATTGTACGGTAGACGGATGTGGGCGACATCGAAGTCGATGGGCTCGGTGCGGTAGTTGTCGCGCTGGCCGAAGGTGACAGGGAGGCGGACCTGCCCTATCAGGGTGGTGGAGCCGTCGGTCACTCCTGAGAAGGGCTTGATGGGTTGTAGCTGATCGTATGGCACTTGGAGGCTGTCAAATGTCTCGATGGATAGGACGTTACGCACTGCCACCGTCGATGAGGGTCTTGGTGACTTGTATGTTGCTGATGACGTGTGAGCAGAGCATTGGAAGGGCGCCAGCAGTGGCCGCGCACTTGAGCTCGTGCGCCGAGATGAAGGTGATGGCGCACTTGGATCACCTGAGCGGGCGCGTGGCCTCGAGCCTGGGAAGGGCTGCGTTCACCTCGCGATCAAACTGCTTGAAGATACGTTGAGATGATGGGGCCTGAGCGCCGCCCAAGATGCAGGCAATAGTGCGCGGCTCCTGGAAGCCCCCAGCCCCCTCGTGCTGGTGGTGGTCGTCATTCCTTATTGGCGGTGGCGGCAGCGCAAGGAGACCAGCATTGCCCTAAGGGCGGTCCTCGTGAGGCTGGTCCCTCCATGCGCCCTCACGAGGCTGGTCCTGCCAGCGGTCCTCACGAGGCCGGTCGTGCCACTCCTGGCGGGGGCCGCGATCGTCCTAGCGTCCTCCGCCTCGTCCTCCTCCTTGGCCGTAGCCCTGGTCGTTGCGCTCCGGGCGTCGGCCGGAGCGTCCATCTCGAATGGCCCTGAGCTCTTGACAGTCATTGGTGTTGTGACTGTGTACGTTGCGGAAGGCACAGAACGGACGGTTGCTCTTGGACGACTCGGGGTGGTCCCAGCCGTGCTTCATGTCTGGCGCCGCCGCGAGCACGGCCACCCCCTTGCGCTTCACATCCTTGGCCTTGGCTTTCTTCTCCTCTGGGTCGATAGCAGGAAGCTCGAGGAGGGAAAGGCGCCCTTCCTCAGCTCTTGCGCACTTGGTCGCCATGTTGAATAGCTCCATAGCCGTGTATAACTCCTCATGGATGGCGAGATCCTCCTTCATCTTGACGTCGTGGACGCCATCAGAAAACACCGAAATGATGGCCTCGTCTGTCACCTTGGGGATCTTGAGACGAACATTGTTCAAGCGCTGGATGTACTTCTGCAAGGTCTCTCCTGGCTGTTGCTTGATGCGGCGCAGGTCACCTGCGGCCGGCGGACGGTCGCGAGTGCCCTGGAAGTTGGTGATGAAGCGGTCACGCATCTCACCCCAGGAGGAGATCGACCCCGGGGGCAGGTTCAGGAGCCACAAGCGAGCACCATCTTTGAGAGCCATGGGGAACCAGTTCGCCATGACTTTCTCGTCGCCCCTGGCCGCCTTGATGCTCAGCTCGTAGAGCTGCGAGAACTCCGCAGGGTTGGGGTTGCCGTTGTAGCGAGGAGGCAGGTCTGGCTTTAACTTGCCCCGCCAGACTATGCTACACAGCTCTGGAGTCAAAGGGCGGCAACCTGTTGTGGCCACCGGGGCCCTTTGCGGAGGTGGAGCCTGCCCTTGGTGTCCGCGCACCACTGCCGCGGGCGGCACGCGGTCTTGTCGTGGTGGCGTCGGGAGCGTAGGAGCATTTTCTTGCGGCCGCGGAACCTCTTGGCAGCTTCCTTCTTCTCGCGTGGGCGCCCGGCGTGGTGGGTCGCGCAGGGGGGGGGGGCGTGTGCCTTGGCGCCAGAGCGCCGTCTTGGTGGAGAGGCGATGGAGGTGCTCCAAGCGCCACGTCGCCCGCAGCTGGTGGAGGGTGAGGCAGCGAGAAGGACGGTGCGGGAGAGCCCCCTGCGGCGCTGACGTGCTGGACGATGCGGTCCATCCAGTCCTCGTAGAGGTCGTCGACTGGGCTGTAGCGCAGGAGCTCACGTGCCATGAGCAGCGTGGCCTGCGCGTCCGTGGGAGCGCGACGAGCGTGAGACAATGAGTCGGCTGGGGTTAGCTACGGAGTGGCGGTGCGGCCCTCCCGCTGCACACAGGAGTGCAGCGAGGACGCTTGCTACTCGTTTCCCGCCGGGCCGGTGGCGGCGTTGGCGGCTGGTGATGGGGAACGCAAGGGAGGCCCACCGACGGGAGCTATCTGAGTGACGCGGGCGGCGAGGGCAGCCCGGCGCTCGGCGCGGGCTCGAAGCGCGTCTGCCATGGACGCGGTGGAGCGATGGATCGTAGATCGGCGGAAGGAAAGCTTCGGCGCACCCCTACCTGGCACGCCAAATGTCGGATTTCGGGTTCTGGCAAAACCCTTGAGGTTCGAACTCTGGGGTGCACACGAAGATCTCTCCACCCGCTAGCTCACGCCCTCACTGTGATCTCAAGGCTCAGCACATCAAACTCACAGAACAACAGACACGAAGTTTATATTAGTTCGGGCCACCGATGTGGTGTAAACCCTACTCCAGTGTGGTGTGGTGGATAGCCTCTTGGGCTGAGGATAAATAGTTACAAGGGAAGAACAGCCTCCTGTGTGGATGAGGATGATCTGAGTGGCCCGAGATCAGTTGCCTCCTACTGTGGTGGCTAGTCCTATTTATAGAGGCCCTGGTCCTCTCCCCAAATGTTAGGCAGGAAGGGATCCAACAACGGCCAAATTCGAAGGGGGACAACCAGTACAATTTATCCTGACTAAAGCTGGTCTTCGCCTGCCAAAGGCTCTAGTGGTGACACCGTCCTGGGCTCCATGGTGACCTCTGTCCTATTGTCCTGCTCGTGTTGGTCTTGTTGCACCGATATGGAAACCTTTGCTTGATGCCTCGGGACTCCGCGCCTACGCTTGGCTCTTTAGCACCAAAGTGGAAACGAGGACACTGCACGCTGGCGCCCGCCTGGCCTTGGTCGTCATGGCTTGCGTCACAGAAACCTCGCGAGGTGCCCCTCGCCTTGTTCTCTCCACCCCTCGCGAGCCAGCCTGGTGAAGCCGCCCCCGAGGAGGTCTTGCATCGTCCGCCTCACGAGGCTTGGCCCCTCGCGAGGGTCTTGAGCATTGGCTGATGAAGATGGTCAGTACGGGGCCGCTGGTGGAGCCACGCCGTGGGCCGCAGGCTGGCAAGTCTGGGGACCCCTATTCCTAGGACGCCGACAATTATGTCGAATAATAACATAGACATGCTCAAATTTGATAGAATCTAGATGTCTAATGGATCAATGACCGTTCCTTACGCGAATTGCGAATATCATGATCCCATCCTAATATTTGGATACAATTTATATCTTTAATCAATGTGTACGTCAGTCTTTTACGTGTAGTTTCACTCTCCATCGGTGGTCTCTCACACACATGCTCGCACACTTTCTCCCGAGGTGTCTTTCTCGCAGACATGCTCTCGATATGACCCTCCCTCCCTCTCGTAACCACTTACGACTATTTTCACTAACCTTTATCACAAGCACTCTTCCTCTCACAAGCATACACACGCACAATCCCATCGATCCTTTCTATATACATAGACCTGCCTATGTGTCTCCTGTACACACATTATCTTTAGGCCTGTCTCTCACGCATTGTCTCACACCTCTCTTCTGAATCGACGGGTATGATTCTAGCAGAGCATTCTATAGGATGCCCCTTAAAGTTAGGTTGGATGAATAGTAATATCAGAGATAAGGGTCACCTTAGTCCGAGGACATAGGGTTACAAATCCTAGCCGACTTTGTCAGTGGACGCAGAGTCCTTCACGATTCTGCTATCTTTGTCTTGTACGACTATTCATCCATGGGTCTCCCTAAATGTGTCACGGGCCGACCAATGTGGCGCAGGACGGAACCAAACCAAGCGGCTCACATCGGCCCACCGGACCTCAAGCGGTGACGCACCCTCTGCCCCCAGGTCTCGTTATCTTCTCACACCCACACATACCAACACAGACACCACACATAAAAAATTCTCCTCGTGCCTCTATCCCCTCCCCCCTTACATATACACACTCAAGGGAATCTCTCGCCGTGACATCATATTCGTCTCTCTCTCTAGACCTCTCTCATTTCTCGTGCTATCTCTCCCACGCCCCCTCCCCCCGCCGGCCCCTCTATCCATGCCTCTCTCGAATACGTAATACACACACATACCTCTCTAGGCCCTACCAAATACATCAACTACAGATTCACACATGTTACATCATGTACCCCATTGATCTAAAAATCCCCCTTTTCATGTTTATTTCGCATACAACATTCCTTTTGAATAAAGTGTGGCCAAAAAATTATTTTAGAATTTCTACATATATACAACATTACAAAGTTAATTGGAGGAGTATGAACGTTAATTTGCATTGCATGGTTCCCACAATGATATTTATTCCGCACTGTGAATTTTTATATTTTTAGACTATATATAAAGTTTGTCATAATAAAGACAAAAAAAGAGCATCTCTCTCTCCATCGCATACACCCCCTCTATGCCCCTTTCACGTATGCACGCAAACTATCTCCATGTCCTCTAAAAGTACGCCCCCAGCACATTCACGCATCTTTCATCTTTCTCTCGCGATATATACAGTGATGATCATTGTATTTAAAGTGAAAGAATGATAGTACATTGGACTTCATAATCCACTAATTATGGTAACCATTTACGTTTTGTCGTTATTATACAGTCACGGGCTCACCGTACAGCTCTGTATTTGCTCAAGACACGATAGTCGACCAGTTAAACGCTCCACGTGGCACCTCTAGTGTTGCATCACATTATCTCACTACCATTGGGCCCATCTGTCGGCTTGTATCTACTCTAAACTCTTATAAAAAACAGAGTTGGTGATGATGGTGTGCCTGCCATCCTGCAATATAGGTTGTCCGATTTATATCTGACGGATAGGAAGGAAACTATGGCAATTTTGCAAAAAGGTACCCACACACCTCTCCACATTTGCAAATAAGGCCTTCCCTCATTCATCCTTTTATCTCACAAGATAAAACTAGTCATACAAATGCATCTTGATGTTACGTGGAGCGCACAGGCATCTTGCTAGTAAGAATGATAAGAAACGACAAAAAAATATTGGACGGTGGTTCGAACTCATGACCGCGGGCACAGCAGACAAGGTGGCCTTGTATTGTTATGTTGAGCCGTCTATTTTAACACGTAGGAGCTGGTGTGGTGATTATACACACACGCACGCATGCACACGAACTGCATGTACGCAACACTCACACGAACACATGCAACCACGAACGCACGCAACACTCACACGTACACACCCAGCCACCCACGCACGCAACACTCACACGCACACACGCACGCATGCATGCACACACCACACGACCAACACACACTCTCACGCTCAAGTTCTCAACCTACACGTGCATGCGCACACATCAGGCCCTGACAGACACATACACAACCAGGTGGTTCCCGCCCACGGGTTGGAGTCTTGTCGCGCCTGCGTAAATTTGTGTTTATCTGACCTTTTTCCTATGTGAACTTGCAGGTGGGACCCACAAGGAATGTGATCAATTTAACTAGTCAACATGGTGCCACACAGACTATTTGGCCGGTCAATAGTGCAATCCGATGCTCAACGGTGAGCAAGTGACCGTATAATCACCGCAAAACGTATATAGTGACCGTAATGAGCGTATTCTGAAGTCCGGTGACCGTATTACGCTTTTCTCTCTACAGGCCCTCCAAAACTACATCTCTACACATTCTCACATGTTACATCTAACAACTATGCAATACAGCACTACTACTACACTCTAATACAATAAATCATATGTGTTTTTAGTTTTACTAGATATCATATTGTTACTTAATTATTCAGTTTGCATACATTAAAATTTCCTTTGAAATGTATGGCCAGTATCATCTACCACGCGGGAAAAATATCGCCCTTTCCTGTTTAATCGGGTTTGTATCGATGGGTCGTGCGAAGAAACAAAACTATAGTACTGTAGTAGTACTATACAGTACAAGTAACAATTCACTGGGCCGCCCTGTCATGTACTACTCCATCGTAAGAGTGGAGCGCTCGCTTTCATAAATGTTCTAGTCCCTTTCGCCGACTTATGGGACATCAAGCTATCGGGTCCACGTGCCATACCGAAATACAGTGCAGAGTAGTAGGGGTGAAGCACCCCAGTCATGGCGCCGGCGTAGTAATGAGCAATGAGGCGTCAAATCACAAAGCTGCACCTTTCCCGCTGTTAAGTTGGAGGGACGAAGTAATAATGCTAAAAAAAGAAGTTGGAGGGACGAAGCAACCATCATTTCACTCGTTGCTGAATCCGCTTCTCCCTCATCTTCTTCAAGTTAACCACGTGTTGCTTCTTCCATTGCTCTGCCTCATGTGGGAAGCGGATCGGCTTGGTAAAGCACTGACACGTGGGACCGCATGTTAGCAAACCGCCAGGACAACGTCCTCTAAAAATAAGAAACCTCCCCCGCCATCCGCGCGGCAAAATCACCTCCTTTTTACTAATCTTGATTCTATAATTTTTAGATCAATATAATTGAGATTTGTATAGGTAGCACACAGGAGCAAAGCCAAGTGGTACGGTTAAGGGCATCCACAATGTGTAGCCAAATCTGAAAATAGCTTTTGGCATCGATGGGAACCATTGTGGATGGTGCTGCCAAAGCCAAAAAGATGGAACCGAAGCACCCTGGTTGATTGATTGAAGGAATAGAAAAATGCAACGTGTCTCTTCTTTCTCCCGTGCTTGGACGCCTGTACAGTATAGAGCACAGAGTCTACTGCCCTGTCCCTTTTATTACAAATCACAAAGCAGTGAGGCGTCAAATCACAAAGCACGGACAAATAAACCATCATTTAACTCTTCGCTAACTCCACTTCTCCATCGTCTTCTTCGAGAAACCACCTCACCGCGATAAGCTGGACGGACGACGCTATTGTGTACTAGTAGTACTAGTACATTTACGCGTCCTTTGGTTCAACGGACTTCCTAGATGCAAATAAGGCGGTTGTCTCGGCTTGCAGGCGGCACTTGTGAACGACTTACCGTGGTCACCCTCCATGGTGTTCTGCGTTGAACGCACTTCGCCAAACCACAACGTTCAAGATATCGTCGACGTCACCGCAATGGGGAAGGAAGTCAAATAGTTACACCTCCATTTATTTGTACACAAGGCCTGTATATCAAAATCATAATTTGCAAAACGCCACTAACACTAATCGAGGCAAAATTGATGGCGTTTGACTCATATTAGCAACCAAGGACATTAATATACTCTTGCATGCATGTGGAAGTGAGAAGGTTGGTTTGCATGGCGTTGCATTAATCAAGCGACGAGGAGTGAGATGGTTAGCTCTTTGGGCTTAGGAGAAAAAAATACACATTAATTGACACGTCAAACGAGGATTTGTATCGATTAATCCCACGAAGGAAAACCCTGCCTTTCTTTTTTAACACTAGTATTCCTAGTACGTATGTACTTATCCTGTTAGGGTGTAGGCCTTGCATTGCCATACTTCACCACACATTTTTGACCAGCTTGCCTAAAGTTTTCAAAAATGAAAAGGAGGTACACTTGCGCACGGCTGTCGCGGTCGCACCGCACCATCACACGGTCGCTCCTACACACCGCGGTCGCACCGCACCCTCACACAGTCGCACCTGCACGCCGCAAACTCAACCAAGGGAATGCACCCTCACTGACACGTGCTACCGCATGTGAATAAACCAAACTCAGCCATCCTACCACTGAGACATAATTTTCATTCATACAGTATGTTTATCCAACCGCATGTTGGGGAGGATGGGTACGGCCTGTGCGGTAGTCTGTTGGGGAAGTAGAAGAGGTGAGGAAGAAGGGTTAGGAGATGTACGATATTCGTCCAACCGCCTGAAATGGAAGACTGGCCCAAATGATGAAAGTTAGGCGACATGCATAATAATATATGTTTTTACGCAGCAAAAGATCCCTAAAACAACAACATAAAGAAAAACTATCATTGCTCACGGAACGAGACGAACTCGTCGTCTTTGGCTGCCGGCACGAAGCAGCCGTAGCTACCGACGTGTGTCTCCGCACCGTGGTTGTCCTCAGCCTCCAGCTACTCATTCACGCGGAGCGTGCGGGCGCTCTGCAAGGACGAGAGCACCGCCCGGTTCAAGTCTAGGACGTTCGGTTCCTCCTGCAGGAGGGCCTCGATGGCAGCGGCATCCGCGCGCTCTGCGTCTAGTTGAGCCTCCGCCGCCCGGTTCAAGTCCAGGACGTCCGGATCAGCCTGCAGGAGGGCCTCGATGGCAGCGGCATCCGCGCGCTCCACGTCGATTTGAGCCTCCGCTGCCAGTTCAAGTCCAGGACGTCCGGTTCCGCCTGCAGGAGGGCCTCGATGGCAGCGGCATCTGCGCGCTCCGCCTCCAGTTGAGCCTCCGCCACCCGGTTCACATCCACGACATCCGGTTCCGCCTGTAGGAGAGCCTCGATGGCAGCGGCATGCGCGCGCTCCGCGTCGAGTTGAGCCTCTGCCTCCCAATCCTCCTTTAGTATCGCCAGGTTGAACCGCTGGTCCGCCTGCACCATGGGGGACCCGGATACCGGCACGAAGTCGACGTCCATCGTCTCATACCCATCGGGGGCCTTCTGCGCCGCGACCTCCGCCATGAACATTGGATCGGCTTCCTTATCCTCGTAGCTTGGCTCCAGAGAACTCGCGGATTGGCCCGCCGCAAAGCAAGCTTGGGAATGGAGTTCTGTGGCGCCGACCGCCACCATGATTTCTGCGCGGCCCTCCTGTGTCACCATCTTGTAGTACGTGATCTTGCGGCGCACCATGGCTTTCCGGCGAACTAGGGGACGCTTGATGCTGGCTAGGGGATCGAAGGTGGGGAAATTGGCTGGAGACGAGGTGTGGTTTTGGGGCAGTGGCTGGTGTAGGCCGAGCAGCGAAGGTTCTGGTGTGAATAGTGGTTCCAGTGACGACTAGTCAATCAGTTTTGACTATACATCACTCTTGTCGCGTTCGCGTTGCACCCCGACACGCTGGACCCTCCACATCGCTCACCGAATGGAACGCGCTTCGTCTTGCGTTTTCGCTCGCTTGTGGGACCTCATCGAGCAAACCAACGTCCCCCCTCCCCCGCCCGCATCATTTATACTACCACTCCCTCCGTTTTATGCGGAGTAAATAAAAATAGAGGGAGTATACTACAGATGAGGATCACCTGACGTGGCCTAACCCATTGAGTAACTGACATGCGGGGCCTAGCAAGCATGGGGTCCGCCAGTAAGTAACCAAAAGGGACAGTAAGGCAGGGATACCTACATCAGAGGATCCACTACCACTACTACTCCCTCCTTCCATCTACTATACAGGGCCTAATGCGTTTTTTGAGGCTAACTTCGACTCAATGTTAGAGTAATAATATATGACATGCGACTTACACAAAGGATACGGTCAAATTCGTATGTGAAAGGAGCTTCCAATGATATAATTTTCACATTATACATCTCATGTACTATTAATCTTGTCAATAGTCAAAGGCGGTTTTGAAAAACGCATTAGAGCATGGTTAATAATATAGCCAGCCGATGGCTATAAGGAACTGCCATGTCGTCTTGAGCTTGCTTTGGTTTTCCCCGAAGAGGAAGGGATGATGCAGGAGAGTAGCGTAAGTATTTCCCTCAGTTTTTGAGAACCAAGGTATCAATCCAGTAGGAGACCACGCGCAAGTCCCTCGTACCTACACAAAACAAATAACTCCTCGCAACCAACGCGAATAGGGGTTGTCAATCCCTTCACGGTCACTTACGAGAGTGAGATCTGATAGAGATGATAGATAATATTTTTGGTATTTTTGGTATAAAGATGCAAAGTAAAAATAAAGGCAAAGTAAAGAGCAAAGCAAATAATAAAAGTGTAGGAAGATTAATATGATGAAAAATAGACCCGGGGGGCATAGGTTTCACTAGTGGCTTCTCTCAAGAGCATAAGTATTTTACGGTGGTTGAACGAATTACTGTTGAGCAATTGACAGAATTGAGCATAGTTATGAGAATATCTAGGTATGATCATGTATATAGGCATCACGTCCGAGACAAGTAGACCGACTCCTGCCTGCATCTACTACTATTACTCCAGTCATCGACCGCTATCCAGCATGCATCTAGAGTATTAAGTTATTAAAAACAGAGTAACGCCTTAAGCAAGATGACATGATGTAGAGGAATAAATTCATGCAATATGATAAATACCCCATCTTGTTATCCTCGATGGCAACAATACAATACGTGCCTTGCTACCCCTTCCGTCACTAGGTAAGGACACCGCAAGATTGAACCCAAAGCTAAGCACTTCTCCCATTGCAAGAACTACCAATCTAGTTGGCCAAACCAAACAGATAATTTGAATAGACTTGCAAAGATAACTCAATCATACATAAAAGAATTTAGAGAAGATTCAAATATTGTTCATAGATAAACTTGATCATAAACCCACAATTCGTCGGTCTCAACAAACACACCGCAAAAAGAAGATTACATCGAATAGATGTCCACGAGAGAGGGGGAGAACATTGTATTGAGATCCAAAAAGAGATAAGAAGCCATCTAGCTACTAGTTATGGACCCGAAGGTCTGAAGTAAACTACCAACACTTCATCGGAGGGGCTATGGTGATGATGTAGAAGCCCTCCATGGTGGAATCCCCTTCCGGCGGAGCTCCGGAACAGGCCCCAAGATGGGATCTCGCGGATACAGAAAGTTGCGGCGGTGGAATTAGGTTTTTGGCTCCGTATCTGATCTATCGGGGGTATGTAGGTATATATAGGAGGAAGGAGTACGTCGGTGGAGCAACAGGGGGCCCACGAGGCAGGGGGCGCGCCTGGGGGGGAGGGCGCGCCCCCCACCCTCGTGACCGCCTCTTTTGTTCCTTGGACGAGGGTCCAAGTCTCCTGGATCACGTTCGGTGAGAAAATCACGTTCCGGAAGGTTTTATTCCGTTTGGACTCCGTTTGATATTCCGTTTCTTCGAAACACTGAAATAGGCAAAAAACAGCAATTCTGGGCTGGGCCTCCGGTTAATAGGTTAGTCCCAAAAATAATATAAAATTAGAAAATAAAGCCCAATATAGTCCAAAACAGTATATAATATAGCATGGAGCAATCAAAAATTATAGATACGTTGGAGACGTATCAAGCATCCCCAAGCTTAATTCCTGCTCGTGCTCGAGTAGGTAAATGATAAAAAAGAATTTTTGATGCGGAGTGCTATTTGGCATAATTTCAATGTAAGTATTCTTAATCGTGGTATGAATGTTCAGGTCCAAGTGATTCAAGATAAAAGCTTATAAAACATAAAAATAAAAATACTTCGAAGCATACTAACAAATAATCATGTCCTATCAAAATAGCATAGCCAAAGAAAGCTTATCCCTACAAAATCATATAGTTAGGCCATGCTTCATTTTCATTACACAAAATACTGCCATCATGCACAACCCCAATGACGAGCCGAGCAATTGGTTCATACTTTTTAACGCGCTTCAGCTTTTTTCAACTCTTACGCAATACATGAGCATAAGCCATGGACATAGCACTATGGTGGTATATAGTGGTGGTTGTGAGGACAAAAAGGGAGAAGATAGTCTCACATCAACTAGGCGTATCAATGGGCTATGGAGATGCCCATTAATAGATATCAATGTGAGTGAGTAGGGATTGCCATGCAACGGATGCACTAGAGCTATAAGTATATGAAAGCTCAACAAAAGAAACTAAGTGGGTGTGCATCCAACTTGCTTGCTCACGAAGACCTAGGGCATTTTTGAGGAAGCCCATCATTGGAATATACAAGCCAAGTTATATAATGAAAAATTCCCACTAGTATATGAAAGTGACAAAATGAGAGACTCTCTATTATGAAGACCATGGTGCTACTTTGAAGCGCAAGTGTGGTAAAAGGATAGTAACATTGTCCCTTCTCTCTTTTTCTCTCATTTTTTTTGTTTGGGCCTTTTCTTTTTTTATGGCCTCTTTTCTTTCTTTCTTTTTATTTTTCGTCCGGAGTCTCATCCCGACTTGTGGGGGAATCATAGTCTCCATCATCCTTTCCTCACTGGGACAATGCTCTAATAATGATGATCATCACACTTTTATTTACTTACAACTCAACAATTACAACTCAATACTTAGAACAAAATATGACTCTATGTGTATGCCTCCGGCGGTGTACCGGGATATGCAATGAATCAAGAGCGACATGTATGAAAATTATGAAAGTGGCCTTGCCACAAATACGATGTCAACTACATGATCATGCAAAGAGCGATATGACAATGATGAAGCGTGTCATGATAAACGGAATGGTGGAAAGTTGCATGGCAATATATCTCGGAATGGCTATGGAAATGCCATAATAGGTAGGTATGGTGGCTGTTTTGAGGAAGGTAAATAATGGGTGCATGATACCAGCGAAAAGTGCCCGGTATTAGAGAGGCTAGCAAAGTGGAAGGGTGAGTGTGCGTATATCCATGGACTCACATTAGTCATAAAGAACTCATATACTTATTGCAAAAGTTTACTTAGCCCTCGAAGCAAAGTACTACTACGCATGCCCCTAGAGGGATAGATTGGTTGGAAAAGACCATCACTCGTCCCCGACTGCCACTCATAAGGAAGACAATCAAAAGAGCACCTCATGCAACAAATTTGTCACACAACTTTTACCATACGTGCATGCTACGGGACTTGCCAACTTCAACACAAGTATTTCTCAATTTCATAATTACTCACTAGCACGACTCTAATATTACTACCTTTATATCTCAAAACAATTATCAAGCACCAAATTGATCATAGCATCCAAATCACTTCCTATGATAGTTTTACAAATCTTGGATACCAAGCATATTATTATTATTAGCAAATTACCATGCTATTTAAGACTCTCAAAATAATCTAAGTGAAGCATGAGAGATCAAAGGTTTCTTTAAAACAAATCTACCACCGTTCTCTAAAAGATATAAGTGAAGCATATAGAGCAAAACTATCAAGCTCAAAAGATATAAGTGAAGCACATAGAGTATTCTAACAAATTCCAATTCATGTATGGCTCTCTCAAAAGGTGTGTCCAGCAAGGATGATTGTGGTAAACTAAAAAACAAAGACTCAAATAATACAAGACGCTCCAAGCAAAACACATATCATGTGTTGAATAAAAATATAGCTCCAAGTAAAGTTACCGATGGAAGTGGACGAAAGAGGGGATGCCTTCCGGGGCATCCCCAAGCTTTGACTTTTTGGTGTCCTTGGATTATCTTGGGGGTGCCATGGGCATCCCCAAGCTTAGGCTCTTGCCACTCCTTGTTCCATAATCCATCAAAAGAATTTCACCCAAAACTTGAAAACTTCACAACACAAAACTCAACAGAAATCTCGTGAGCTCCGTTAGCGAAAGAAAACAAAAGACCACTTCAAGGTACTGTAATGAACTCATTATTTATTTATATTGGTGTTAAACCTACTGTATTCCAACTTCTCTATGGTTTATAAACTACTTTACTAGCCATAGATTCATCAAAATAAGCAAACAACACACGAAAAACAGAATCTGTCAAAAACAGAACAGTCTGTAGTAATCTGTAACTAACGCAAACTTCTGAACTCCAAAAATTCAGCCAAAATAGGAAGACCTAGGCAATTTGTTTATTGATCAGCAGAAATTTCAATCACTATTTTATCACGTTCTGGTGATTTTTAACAATTATTTTCGTGAACAGAAAGTTTCTGGAAATTACAGCAAGATCAAATAACTATCATCCAAGAAGATCCTATAGGTTTAACTTGGCACAAACACTAATTAAAAGATAAAAACACATCTAAACAGAAGGTAGATGATAAATTTATTAAATAACAGCAAGGGAAAATATTGGGTTGTCTCCCAACAAGCGCTTTTCTTTAAAGCCTTTTTAGCTAGGCATTGAGATTTCAATGATGCTCACATGAAAGACAAGAATTAAAGCACAAAGAGAGCTTCATAAAACATGTGACAAACACACTTAAGTCTAACATACTTCCTATGCATAGGCATATTATAGGAAAACAAATTTGCAAGGCAAGAAAAAACTAGCATATGCAAAGAAAAAGAAAGAGACGATAGCAATCTCAACATGACGAGAGGTAATTTAGTAAGATAAAAATTTCCACGACCATATTTTCCTCTCTCATAATAACTACATGTAGAGTCATAGGCAAATTCAACAAAATAGCTATCACATAACATATTCTTAACACGATCCACATGTGTGCAAAGTTGACACTCTTCCGAAATAGTGGGATTAACATTAACTAAAGTCATGACCTCTCCAAACCCACTTTAATCAAAAACTTCATAAGATTGAACATTCTCCAAATATATGGGATCTAAAGTTGACACTCTTCCAAACCCACTTTCGATAATATTGCAAACACTTTTATCAATCTCATATTCATCATGGGGCTTAAACAAATTTTCAAGATCATAAGAAACATCATCACCCCAATGATGATCATTGCAACAAGTAGTAAACATAGCAAAACTAGCATCCCCAAGCTTAGGGTTTTGCATATTATTAGCACAATTGACATCAAGATAATTTATAGTAACATCATTGCAATCATGCTTTTCATTGAAGGAACTATCAAGTATGGGTGCAATAGCAACGATCTCATGTTTAACATAAGGAACTATAGCAAATTCATCTTCATAAATATTGGCATCATGGCCACAAGAATAGCAAGCATAGTTATGAGAATATCTAGGTATGATCATGTATATAGGCATCACGTCCGAGACAAGTAGACCGATTCCTACCTGCATCTACTACTATTACTCCACTCATCGACCGCTATCCAGCATGCATCTAGAGTATTAAGTTATTAAAAACAGAGTAACGCCTTAAGCAAGATGACATGATGTAGAGGAATAAATTCATGCAATATGATAAATACCCCATCTTGTTATCCTCGATGGCAACAATACAATGCGTGCCTTGCAACCCCTTCTCTCACTAGGTAAGGACACCGCAAGATTGAACCCAAAGGTAAGCACTTCTCCCATTGCAAGAACTACCAATCTAGTTGGCCAAACCAAACGGATAATTCGAAGAGACTTGCAAAGATAACTCAATCATACATAAAAGAATTTAGAGAAGATTCAAATATTGTTCATAGATAAACTTGATCATAAACCCACAATTCATCGGTCTCAACAAACACACCGCAAAAGAAGATTACATCGAATAGATCTCCACGAGAGAGGGGGAGAACATTGTATTGAGATCCAAAAAGAGAGAAGAAGCCATCTAGCTACTATCTATGGACCCGAAGGTCTGAAGTAAACTACTCACACTTCATCGGAGGGGCTATGGTGATGATGTAGAAGCCCTCCGTGGTGGAATCCCCTTCCGGCGGAGCTCCGGAACAGGCCCCAAGATGGGATCTCGCGGATACAAAAAGTTGCGGTGGTGGAATTAGGTTTTTGGCTCCATATCTGATCTATCGGGGGTACGTAGGTATATATAGGAGGAAGGAGTACGTCGGTGGAGCACAGGGGGCCCACGAGGCAGGGGGCGTGCCTGGGGGGGGGAGGGCGCGCCCCCACCCTCATGACCGCCTCTTTTGTTCCTTGGATGAGGGTCCAAGTCTCCTGGATCACGTTCGGTGAGAAAATCACGTCCCCGAAGGTTTTATTCTGTTTGGACTCCGTTTGATATTCCAAAACAGCAATTCTGGGCTGGGCCTCCGGTTAATAGGTTAGTCCCAAAAACAATATAAAAGTAGTCCAAAACAGTAGATAATATAGCATGGAGCAATCAAAAATTATAGATACGTTGGAGACGTATTAGTTGGCTATTTCCCGCAAAAAAAATTAAGGTTGGCTATTGTATTAGTACTTTTTTTCCATCTCCTCTCTATCTCTTTCTTCATATTTATTGTATTTACCTAGGAATGCGTATATAGCTAGGCTCTTGCATGAGAGCTCACTCCCCTTACTTTTTCACATATCTCTCCTCCACATAGGAAAAAGTGCCATGTAAGCGGGCTATAAGCCCACTATTGTACTTGCTCTTAGGCCCTATATAAATGGAAGGAGGGAGTACTATGAGCACTGCATACTCTACTACAGATTTTGTCACACTACTGCAGGTTGCTGCTAACGCGATACTACGATCAGAGACCCTTTGACGAAACTGTGTGTGATGCCATAATTGAAAACGGTGGTGTAAAAAACCGTGAAAAAGGTGCAAAACATTTGCGATATAGGATGCATCAAACACGGTTCACATTTTAGTTGCGTGTGCGATGGAGGGCATACGGTTCAGCTCAATTAGCTGTTTGCAATGAGGAGGAACAAAAGAAACGGGCAGCCAGATGAAGGTGTGCGATGTACAGCATACGGTTCACTCGGATGAACTGTTTGTGATTAGGCAACACAAAAGAAACGGTCAGCTAGATCAAAGGTGTGTGCGATATACGGCATGCGGTTCACTCGGGTGAACTGTTTGCGTTGAGACATGAGAGCAGAAACGGTTCAAAAGAACAAGATGTGTGTGATACGTGGCAAACAGGTGTGTAATCGGAAACGTGTGCGAAGACCGATCACAAAACAGACGATTACTGCTAACAAGCCGTGTGTGTTGTGAGCCAACAATTGCTGTTATACAATTGTGAGTGATTGATGAAAACATCACCGACGGGTTACATTGTTTAGTCCGTGTGCGATGTGATTTTCTTTGTCCGCACAACATCTATGCTCTGTCTACAGAGCATCAACATATATACTTAAAAAGACAACATTGCATAACCAAATTAAGCATACAATTACACAAGTGACTACACACATAACATTTCCACACACCAAAGCAAGCAATTACATGCATACTAAAGTAGGAGAAACGAGGATCTAATCATCTACTTATTGTTGCGACGACGCTTGCCATTGCTCTGCTTCCAGCTGGATCCCTGGCCGTTTTGGGGAAGGAGGCGCTTCCTCATGTCAACGATCCGCCTGTACATGTCGTAGCTCGTGTACGCCTCGTTGGCCGCGTACACGACGTGAGCTTTGTCGAGTTTCTCCATCCAGGCCGAGTGCCAGGCACGCTTGTCCTTGTTGCACGAATCCTTCATGTCTCTATAGTAGGATTCGATGATGGCCTCGGTGAGGTGAACCAGTGAGTCCTTCTCATGCTCCTTGCAGCCCCAGATCTTGTATTGGCCCTAGATGTCGACAAGATTCTGGAAGGCGATGGCCGAATTATCAAGCACCTTTATAGCGTTGGTGATGTCTACCGTAGCGAACATGTAGTGGGGGCTGTTGACGAACCTGGCGAAACGCTCGCAAGGCCTTGTGGCCAGGCAATAGTGGTAGACGAGGACGTGGTGGCACACACACATCTGTCCGACGGCGGCCTTGGGACGAGACCCGGCACGAGCGCGGGTGCACTCGAGGTCGAACCCGACCACCTTGTACTTCTCTGCAGCATGCAACAGCTCCATGATGTGGATGGAGTGCTCTGCCCAGACCGGGTCGTTGGTGTACACCACCGAGAGGTCCATGAACCTTCTACGGGTTTCCACCACAGCACGCATGGTGAACTGCTGCTCATCGTCGGCAGCCACTCGGAGCGCCATTGGAGCCGCGCAGGATACCCTCTAAGAATTTCTCGTGGTGGGTGTGCTTCTTGCAATAGTGGGGCACGATCGAATGGTTGAAGAAACACGACGGTTAAATAGCCGCTGTAATAAACGGGGGCCGGCCGACCTGTAATCGTCACGTCTTGTCACAGTGTTCATAGTGGAGAATTCTAGTGCACGCTTGACAACACCTCCCCGCACGCGTGGGCTCGAAGAGGCGCCAAATGTATCGTCGGTGAGCCTGTTCCCGTGCTGTTTACCGCGCAAGCTTCCCACCCGGCTTGTTTGGCCATGTGTCGGCTAGAATAGGGACAAATCATGGGCGTTTATTGGCAAAAAGCTTTGTAAAAATGAAGTGTGTGGAATGACTTCGATCATAAGTGTACCCGTGGGTGATGAGGTCAAAGTTACACAGAAGGGTGATGATGGACACTCGAGTGCGATAAGTAATCTGCGCTCTAGAGTGCACACGGTGGAAGAAACCAACTGTGTGCAATAATGTCGAAGATCACAGTCGAGTTAGTTATACAGATCAAACTGATATTAAAAATGAAATTCCAGAGTTATATGGCTCAAATTCGAAGATTGCAAGGTTCAAACTGATATTAAAAATGAAATTCAGCTCATCAGCTGCAAACGCTCGCGCTGATCCGCTGAACATGGATATCAGAGATGTTCAAACTAATATCACCGCTTCTAAGTCTGGTTTTGAAACCTCACAATTTTTGCGAAGGGGTCAGCCACTGAGAAGTCATGTATGGGGTTGACACGATGACTTCCGATTACTCTGTCATCTGAAGTTCCAAAATGAAATTCAACATTTTTGGAGCCTACTCCATTCTGCCGCAGGCGCCGGCGCTGATCAACAAACCAATCATTTTTGCGAAATAAATGTAGGGCAAACCTCATTTCCTTCAGCACCCTTGCTCTAAGAACAAAGAACCTGGCGAATATAATCTCCTATAAGGTCCCTCGGTAGGAGTTCAAAGTAATTTCGGAGAGATGCAGATCTAGGAATTTGACGTGATTGTTTTATTGTATCACGTTATCCACCACTGGGCCTAATCTTATCTGCAAAAGAAGAAAACATGTTAGTGCCTACATGCAGTTTTGAACATTACTACCGGCCTATTTGGTTTGCAGGATTTGCAAAATGCACTAACATGCCATCTTCTATCTGACATGATTAACATGGGCATTTGATTACATTCTAGAAAAATGTAGCCTTCTTCACAAGAGGTTGGAGTGGATGAAAAGTTCCCTAAGAATACGTGAACTCCCTTATGGTTAACATTTAACAGGAAAGCAACATCACCTCGATATATAGCTTCTCCAGGCATGGAAAGCATCTAAGGAAACTGACAACTTGCTCCAGGTTGTGGCCGCTAGATTCTAGTGCCAAGACCTTCACTGTGCGCAGTTTCGGGTTCAAGCTTGTCGGAATCATTTTCTGAATGACAGACGAACAAACATCTTCAAAATTAGAAATAATTTTAATTTGTAGAAGGAGAGGTAGAAGGTGGTTGTTGTACCTGAACAAGTGTGTATCCAATAACAAGTCCGGAGTATTTGTGAGACGAGTAGCCCACCACTGTCAATTTCAACGCAGAAATGACATTGATTCTTGTTAGACCTTCTTGATCAACTACAAGTAATCTCTCAAGTGCAGGTGTGTCCTCAATGACCATACTGTGGTACACATCTTGTGATGTCTTCCTGCCGCACCAGCAACACACATAAATAGTACGGAGAGTCATGGAGGTGATGTGGAAGGTACTCAACCCATTGATCGCGTGAAGACAAAGGTACTCGAGTGCAGTACAGCCATGGAGCAGGTGCTCCATGTCACCATTTGAGAGGCAGACGGCGACGAGCTCGAGGTGCTTCAGTCATGGTAGAATAAGAGCGGGCACGCCATTAAGGGGCTGGAATGGCAGTTCCTGAACTTGGCGACGCGCAGCATGGGCGCGAGGCGGAGTGCGGACGTTGGCAGTGACCGCATATGCCCAGCTTCAAAAGTGAGCTCCTCGAGCTGATATAGGGCGGGGGATTGGAACCAGTCGTCAGGCATGGCTCAGTCCTTGCCGTTGGAACGGAACTTGCCCATTCTAAGGCCTTTGGTTGGGCGAAGGTGACTGAGGGAGTCCTGGATTAGGGGGTATCCGGACAGCCGGACTATATCCTTTGGCCGGACTATTGGACTATGAAGATACAAGATTGAAGACTTCGTCCCGTGTCCGGATGGGACTCTCCTTGGCGTGGAAGGCAAGCTTGGGGATATGGCTATGTAGATCTCCTCCCTGGTAACCCTAGCCCCCTCCGGTGTCTATATAAACCGGAGGGTTTAGTCCGTAGGACAACAACAATCATACCATAGGCTAGCTTCTAGGGTTTAGCCTCTACGATCTCGTGGTAGATCAACTCTTGTACTACTCATATCATCAAGATCAATCAAGCTGGAAGTAGGGTATTACCTCCATCGAGAGGGCCCGAACCTGGGTAAACATCGTGTCCCCTGCCTCCTGTTACCATCCGCCTTAGACGCACAGTTCGGGACCCCGTACCCGAGATCCGCCGGTTTTGACACCGACATTGGTGCTTTCATTGAGAGTTCCACTGTGCCGTCACCGTAAGGAAGGATGCCTCGTCTCGTTGTCAAGGACAACGTTACCTCTGGGGGAGCCCTGGATGTCGGCCAAACTCTCCGGCTAGGCAGTTTCGTCATGGCCACCCGTTCGGCTGCTGCGCCGACGATGACTTCTCGGGTCATCGAAAACAGCCTCCACGTCGGCTCGGAACTTGCCGAGCAGATGGATCCAATGGAGCTCTCTTCCCTAAATGAGCTCTTGGATCGCATCGCCGCTTTGGGAGTCGCTACGGACAATGATCGGATTGGGCTTAAACCCGACCAAAGGGAGATTAACTCTCCGCCGGTCACCCATCAGATAGCGGTGGTGGAGGAACAATGCGGCAATTCTTCCTCTATCTTGAGGACATACTATGTCCATATTCCCGAGCTCTCCGAGCCGGATACCCGTTTACGGAAGGACATCGCCCAATCCTTGAACCTAGAATCAGGCAGCAAGCCAGACCTATCGGGCGACATCCCAGAGACCGAACTTCCAAGATCGGAAACTCCCCTGCCCCTGCGTCTCAGATCGGGTCAGGGTTCGGACTCAAATCCGCCCACCCACCCAGATATAAGCGATCTCTCCCACATTAGACAAGAGCCCTAGGAAACAGTACATCACTATTGGGTCAGATTCCTCCTTGTAATGAACAAAGTCAAGGACTGTCGCGAGGAAGACGCGATCTCATTCTTCTGCAATAATTGCACGGACAAGGGAATCCTTAAGGCCATAAGTCGCCGTGACATAGCACACTTCGGTGACTTGGCGGCCATAGTACGAAAGTACTGTGCGATGGAAAGTGCCTGGAAAACCGAAACAAAATTTTGGGATAATCCGGCTCTGACTAAACACCCAGTCCGAATTAAAAGGGTGCATCCTCGTAAGTCACCCAATTCAATTACCAAAAATCAAAAGCCCACTACAGGGCGTGGAACCGTATTGGAGGGATGGCTTAACGGACCCTGCAAAATTCACAGTACAGCGGATACCATACCAACACACAGCCTTAGAGCATGTTGGGTACTCCGGCAGGTGGCCAATAGCGGTGAGGATCTCCTCATTCAAAATACCGCAGAGCACCATCCCGTGGATTACAATACAGTATTAACAGTCTTCGAGACGTTCGCCTCAAATAATAGGCGCAAGCGAACACTCCGCAGCCTTGCCGAAATCTGCCAGGTGGCAGCAATAAATCCATGGAGCGACACGACTATCACCTTCAATGCGAGTGACGAACCTAAATTCCGAACAACCCGAGCACCGGCCGCATTGGTCCTTAGTCCAATTGTGGACGGCTTTCGGCTCACTAAAGTGCTCATGGACGGCGGCAGCGGACTAAACCTCATTTATGAAGAAACTCTTCAAAAAATGGAAATAGACAGGAACCGCATTGAGCAAAGTAGCACAACCTTCAGAGGAATCATCCCTAGTCGGGAAGCACATTGTGCTGGGAAAGTCACACTAGATGTGGTATTCGGCACGCCGGAGAATTATAGGTCCGAAGAAATCACATTCCAAGTGGCCCCGTTCAGTAGCGGATACCACGCCCTTTTAGGGCGGGAGGCATTCACGATCTTCCAAGCCATACCCCATTACAGGTACATGAAGCTCAAAATGCCTGGGCCCAATGGAATCATCACTCTAGCCAGTGATCCGGACATAGCGCTCCGTGCCAAAAACAAAACAGCCGCACTAGCCCTCGAGGCATTATCCGAAGCCCTCGCGGCAGAGGAGTTAACTTCGCTATGCTCCACCGTGGACAGGGATGACGTGATACTTGACAAGAGATCCAAGTCCACCTCTTTCAAACCCGCGGCTGAAATAGGCAAATTCCAAGTCCAGCCAATGGACCCTACAAAAACAGCCTCCATTGGGGCACAGTTAAACCCCGCAGTGGACGCCGCACTACGGGAGTTCCTGCGCGATAATTGGGACATATTTGCCTGGCATCCCTCAGATATGCCAGGAATCCCACGCAGATTGGCCGAGCATAGCCTTAACATTCTAAAAGGATTCAAGCCGGTCAAGCAGACTCTTCGGCGTTTCTCTGAACCTAAGAGACAAGCTATGGGAGAGGAACTAGCCAAGTTATTGGAGGCCGGATTCATCAGAGAAATAAAACACCCGGACTGGCTAGCAAACCTGGTGATGGTACCAAAGAAGGACAAATCCTGGCGCCTATGCGTCGATTTCAAGGACCTCAACAAGGCTTACCCGAAGGATCCCTTCCCCTCCCCCGCATCAATCAAATTATCGGCGCTACCGCAGGACACGACTCATTGTTCTTCCTCGATGCATACTCCGGCTACCACCAAATTAAGATGGCGGAGTCTGACCAAACCGCAACGGCATTTATCACGCCATACGTGCCCTTCAGTTTCAAAACAATGCCTTTTGGGCTTAAAAACGCTGGTGCAACGTATCAACGCATGATTCAGACATGTCTGGAAAAGCAGATCGGCAAAACAGTGGAGGCATACGTAGACGATGTGGTTGTTAAAACTAGACACGTCGACTCTTTAATAAACGACTTGAGGCCCACGTTCGACAATCTCCGAACATACGACATCAAGCTCAACCCGGAAAAATGCGTTTTCGGCGTACCCGCCGGAAAGCTCCTTGGTTTTATTGTCTCCAGCAGAGGAATTGAAGCAAATCCAGCTAAAATCTGAGCCCTGTCACAGTTGGCCATCCCAACTGACCTCAAGCAAATCCAGAAATTAACTGGATGCGTGGCGGCCCTAAGCCGCTTTATCTCCCGCTTAGGAGAAAAGGCATTACCGCTTTATCGCCTCCTTCGGCGCACCGAACACTTCGAGTGAACGTATGCGGCCACGGCCGGACTGGAAGGCATAAAGGCCATCATGGCCACCAACCCAATCCTGGCCGCGCCAAGCATCGGCGAACCAATGCTGCTATATATAGCGGCAACTCATCAAGTTGTAAGCGCAGTGCTCGTCGTCGAACGAGAAACGGATGGACACAAATTCCCCCTTCAAAAGCCGGTATATTATGTATCCACTGTCCTCACTCCATGCAAATCACAGTACCCGCATTATCAAAAGATAGCATATGCGGTATTCATGGCATCCCGGAAACTACGACACTACTTTCAAGAGTGTTCAATTACAGTGGCCTCGGAAGTGCCACCGAATTATATAATAAACAACCGCGACGCCACGGGCCGGATTGCCAAATGGGCCATTGAGCTTCTCCCGTTCCACATAACATATAAACCTCGGCGAGCCATTAAGTCGCAGGTATTGGCCGATTTTGTCACCGAACGGACAGAAGCCGAACTCCCTAAAGAGTACGGCGCATGCTCCAATTGGATTATGCACTTCGACGGCTCTAAAATGCTGGCTGGTCTGGGGGCTGGCGTCGTCCTAACGTCCCCTACCGGAGATACAGTCCAATATGTACTCCAAATACTGTACACAGACTCCAACAATGCAGCCGAATACGAGGCCCTGTTACATGGTCTCGGGATGGCAGTTTCCATGGGCATTCGACCCCTGGAGGTGTGTGGGGACTCGAACCTCGCAATATCTCAAATAAATGGAGACTTCGACGCCAATGATCCGAAAATGGCGGCTTATCGCAACGCCGTCCTCAAGATGTCAGCTCGATTTGAGGGGCTCGAATTCCACCATGTGGCTCGGGAAAACAATCAGGCGGCGGATATCCTCGCCCGTATCGGCGCTAAGCGCGATACGGTCCCACCCAACGTCTTCTTGGAAAGACTGTTTAATCCACCCGTGGTATGGGAAGGGGACACTGGTAACAATAGTCCGGACCCAGCTACAACGCCAGATACCGAACACTTTGACATAATCGGAGGCTCCGCCACCGAAATAACACCTTCAGCCCACGTAATAATGGCCGTCATCGCCCCATGGACTGAACCATTCCTGGCCTACCTAACCAGGCAGGAATGTCCCGAGCACCAAAATGAGGCACGCTGCATTGTGCGGCGATCTAAAGCCTACAAGGTCCACGAGGGAGAGCTTTATAAGAAAAGCACCACCGGAGTCCTTCAAAGGTGCATCTCCGAAGAGGAAGGGCAGAAGCTTCTCGCAGAAATCCATGCCAGACTCGGCGGCCACCATGCCGCAGCCCGGGCCCTCGTAAGTAAGGCCTTCCGTACAGGATTCTATTGGCCGACGGCCCGGGCGGATGCACAGGACTTGGTCCAACGTTGCGTCGGTTGCCAACTTTTTGCAAACCAAAGCCATATTCCGCCCGTTGCCCTACAAACAATCCCCATTACCTGGCCTTTTGTGGTCTGGGGGCTTGACATGGTTGGACCCCTTAAAGGGGGAACCCATAAGAAAAAATACTTACTGGTCATGCTGGATAAATTCACCAAATGGATAGAAGCCAAACCTATTAAAACGGCTGAATCCGGACCGGTGATAGACTTCATATCCGGGGTTCTACACCGTTATGGTGTCCCCTACAGCATCATCACTGGCAACGGCACGAACTTCACTGCCGACGAGGTAAAACTATGGTGCAACAACATGGGCATCAAGCTCGATATGCTTCTATCTATCACACACAAACTAACGGTCAAGTCGAGCGAGCAAATGTTCTTATCATGAGTGGCATCAAACCCAGATTAGTGCGGTTCTTAAAGGAATCTAACATGCACTGGGTAGAGGAGCTCGACTCCGTACTCTGGGGGCTGCGGACCACGCCGAATCGCACTACCGGATACACACCGTTCTTTATGGTGTACGGCGCAGAGGCGATTCTGCCCTGTGACATAATTCATGACTCACCTCGAGTGCGCATGTATGAAGAAAGAGTGGCCGAGCTCGATCGGCAGGACAGTCTGGACGCCCTCGAAGAGGAGCGTGACTTTGCAAAAGCCCGTTCCGCATTCTATCAGCAACAGGCTCGAAGATACCAAAGCAGAGAAGTATGGGCCAAAACTTATAACGTTGGCGAGTTAGTTCTACGCCTGCCGGAGAAGAAAAAGAACAAGCTCAAGCCCAAATGGGAAGGTCCCTTCATTACCGACCAAGTTCTGACCGGCGGAGCATACCATCTGCGGGATGCATCGGACAATCGACTCGAGCCAAACCCATGGAACGCTTCCAGACTCCGAAGATTCTACGCCTAGTGCCGGACTCTATGTTCCTCTCCTTACCCCTGTCCATTTTTTGCATATCCGTTATTTGTCTTCTCTCTCTTTTTTCTTCTTTCTCCTCACGGCCTTAAAAGGCTAATTTGTGTCTTGTCTACACAATCTTGACGCGCTAACCGCGCTCATTATACCTGGGGGCTTCTTACACAGAAGTTTGATTATGTTTCTGGGCTTCATGCCCGGCACATGTGTTATTCTTCCGCATGTACCTTTTTTTTGCCATTATATGCATCGATATGACTTATGTTTTGGCCAAGCTTGGTTGCCTAGCTCTTGTATTTATGCCCTACGTTCCCGTTCATTCGGCTAGGGCATAAGGGGAGCACCTCTGCGATTGTTACTGCCAGGTCAGGCGGATGTGTACCTCAGACTTGGTGAAGCCGAAAGCTAGCGTTCTTAAGGGAATATTCGGTCGGTGAACAAAAGATGACTTTCATTTATTTTTTCCACTTGCCCCCAGATGTTTTTTGCCTGCGTCTCTTCTAGCAGTTCGGACATGCATATTAGGGCATGCGTACCCAGGGAAAGGAACCCTTAATGGAACTATTCTCCCTGGAAGATGTTTCTTACTATCCATGTAATATAACATAACTAGTTGGGTACTTGTCTGTTCAAGCACTTATGACCCCTACACCTGGTCTCCACGCATACCCCGGTTTTTACATAACTGAGCGGGTATTCGGATACAATCCGGACTATCGGGTCCCGAGGTCGAAGCGAAAAGGTCCGCCATGACAAATGATTTACAATCTGGCTAGAGACATTCTACATGTCATTTAAATTACATAGTCACTTAGACTGATTAAATTCTTCTTCTATACCATCCACCAGGCTGTCTAGCCTACAATCCTGTTGGGAATACTTTGCGGCTAATTCTACTTGGTGATACACCAAACTGATGGGGATTTCTTTCCCATCAGGCCCCACAGGTCCGACCTCGGCCATGTGGTTTGGGTCAGCCTTGGTATACCGCCTCTTCACCATGGCCCAGGCTTCCCTGGCACCTTGACGGCAGGCCGAAATCTGCCATAATTGGAAGCGCCGCCGCGCTCCCTTGAGCTTCTCTGCAAGCTCTCCAATGCCTTCGGGCAGGGAGATGGATGGCCACTAGGCCTGGGCAATACCTTGCATCACCTGCCGAACTTGTTCCTGCAGTTGTGAGAGCTCTGGTAGAAGATCACCCGCAGACCCGGGCATCTCCTCCGTGGGACGACCCGTCAGCATACCTGCAGACACTACTCTGTTAGCCGGCTTCTTCGCCGAACTCTTTTTAAAGTTCGTTCAAGCACTTACTGAAAATGCCGCATTGAAGCCGCTTATTCTACTTCACGGAGTCCGACAGCTGGGCGCGAACATCCTTTAGTTCCACACTTAGCTGGGTGTTGGCGTCTCGGAGATTATTTTTGTCCTGAATGTCGCGCGTAAGCACGCGCTCGCCAGCATTTAGCTGTCGATCAGCATGTTGCGCATCCCCTGGCACGGCCTCCGGATTTGCTCCGGAGTCATCTGCAACATCTATCGTTAGATTTGCATGAATGCCGCATACTCTCTAGTACCTACCATTCTTTGCAATGGAAACAATAGTTACCAGCGGGGGCCTTCTTGGACTCCTTTCCTGCGGCAACTACAGCTTGAAGTTGAGCTTTGCATTCTTCTAGCTCTTGAGACAATTGGGTATTCTTCTCTGTAAGTACCTGCACAAATAACGATCCTTAAATCAGTTGTGCCAACTGTTTCAAGTCTCAGGGGCAACTGATATATATAATCATCAAATTTTCTTACCCGTATACCCTTTACATACTGATCCGTCACTCTGGCAAGACCATTTTGAGCAGCACGAATGTACGCGTCTCCTGAGTTGAAGGCATCAAAGCCTCTTGGGAGAAACAAGCGTCACGGAGTACGGCCCGGCGACGCCTGTGATTCATGGAGCTCTCCACTTCGGAATTTGTAGCGGATATTTTATCTGCATCCTCTGTCGGAGGAGCATCTGGCGGGTGCCCCGTGTTAGCTTCCGCCCCTGTGTCCGGCCCCGGAGCCCGGCTAGTAGAGGCGTGATCGGCGACCTCTCCGGATATAGTCCGGCGAGCGCTTTTCCTTCATCGAAACATGGGTGTTACTACGTTTTAAAATATGATGATCACGGAGTGAGGCCTTGTATAATACCTCTGTGCCGGCGTCTCCGTCCGGACCGTCTTCCTTTTCAGCCTGCCCGGCTTCCGCGCCCCTCGTTGGCGATTCGCCACGGGCTCAGCATGGTGTCCCGAGGACCTTCCCTGTAGAACACCGTACAGATACGGTAGGTGAAGTGTGTAAAAAAGGGATACTTCTCAAAGGTTGGGACTCTGGTCTCACTTACCTGCGAGGCAGGGAGTAGCCCCGGATAGTCAGCTATAATAGCCACCATGGCCTCGTCGCATCTTAATTGATAAAATATCCTGTCAATCAGCTCCACAAATATGTCCGGATCCTCTTTAAGGCTGGGATCGAGGGACCGTTCAGGATCCTCTGGTTGTGGAGGTGGGCTGTTGATCTCCCTTACAGCCTTACGTAACTCCTGTGATGAACTGGCAAGATAAAATATTTATTGCAAAAATGCGGAAAGGATGGGTATAAAAAGTGGCAGCTTACCCAGCTCAGAGGGTTGTACATGGAGAATCCGTCCCGTGGCTTGATTCGGAGGAACTCCTCTTCCTCTCCCTTGTACAAACCGGACATAATTTTTGCTAGAGCAGCAACTGAGTCCGGCCCCTTACGACCGCAGCGGGTGGCATCATCTTCCCCGTTGAAGTGCCACATGGGGTGGCGTCGATATTGAAGTGGCTGCACCCCCCGCATAATGCATATTGACATAACCTCGGTTATGGTCGAGCCAACACCTTTATCCGGCCCATCAGGTAAAAAACGTCTCTATCATCTTCCTCCTGAGGGCTCCGTGGTCGCCAGCTTAGGCGCTTCTTCAAAGGGGCATTATCAAACTCAGGAAGGCCAATCCGAATAGGATCCGGGAGGGGGACGTCCTCCATATAAAACCACTCTGAAGGCCAGTCTTCGGACGTCTTCTTCAGGGTACCGGATAGGTATCCGGTCCCGGCGATGCGCCATATTTCGGCCCCGCCCACTTGATATATTGACCCCCTCTGAGTATGGGGCACAAGGCAGAATAGCTTCTTCCACAACGCGAAGTGAGCTTCGCAGCCCAGAAATAGCTCGCAAAGGGCCACATAACCAGCGATGTGTAATATGGAGGCAGGGGTGAGATTATGCAACTGGAGGCCGTAAAACTCTAGGAGCCCTCGGAGGAACGGATGGATTGGAAATCTGAGTCCCCTTAATAAATAAGGAATGAGGCATACCCGCTCCCCCTTGGAGGGGTTGGGAAAGCTCTCCGCCTGCTCCCCGCCATTGTAGGTGGCAGGCCCGGCTCGAACAGGGACCATATATGCTGGAGGGAGAAATCCCTGGGTCTGTAGCTCCACTAATTGACTGTGCGGGATGGAACACTTCTTCCAATCTCCGGGCTTAGGGCTACGGGAGCGAGATGAGGAGCTGCGCTGGCCGGCCATGTTGGAATGGAGTTTTTCGGGCGCGCTCCGATGGATGCTCGCTGAGGGAGGATGGTGTGATTTGGATCTGAGAATTCCCGTCTCTTTAAATAAACAGTTTGTTCACATAGCTAGGGTGGTAAATATAAAAACGCCCTGGCCTCTCGCATTCGTTCGACACTTGGAAGATGGCCATTATTGGGCGTGGAAGCCAAGAAGCGCAACATTTATGAGAAGCCGGACACTATTTAAACAGGTAATCGGAATTTGGAGAAGAACCCGCCTTGCAATGCCGAAGACAATCTGCGCGCCGGACTCATCGTCATTGAATTCTGGATCGGGGGCTACTGAGGGAGTCTTGGATTAGGGGGTATCCGGACAGCCGGACTATATCCTTTGGCTGGACTGTTGGACTATGAAGATACAAGATTGAAGACTTCGTCCCGTGTCCGGATGGGACTCTCCTTGGCGTGGAAGGCAAGCTTGGCGATACGGATATGTAGATCTCCTCCCTTGTAACCGACTCTGTGTAACCCTAGCCCCCTCCGGTGTCTATATAAACCGGAGGGTTTAGTCCGTAGGACAACAACAATCATACCATAGGCTAGCTTCTAGGGTTTAGCCTCTACGATCTCGTGGTAGATCAACTCTTGTACTACTCATATCATCAATATCAATCAAGCAGGAAGTAGGGTATTACCTCCATCGAGAGGGCCCGAACCTGGGTAAACATCGTGTCCCCTGCCTTCTGTTACCATCCGCCTTAGATGCACAGTTCGGGACCCCCTACCCGAGATCCGCCGGTTTTGACACCGACAGTGACTGCCGAGGATTTTGGAGAGCTCGTGGGTGTCGATGAGGTCGAGAGGGCTGGAGTTCCATAGGGGGCGCCACTGCGGGGAAAGGATGGTTGTACGCGCGCCCATATTTGATTGCGAGGAGGGAGCTGATGACTCTCAACATATCATCGGGGAGGCTGCTGATGAAGTCTAGACCTATTGGGGTCGCTTGCGGTTCTAGCTCGCCCCGCCTCCACTTGTTGGCAGCCCCGTTCTCCACCTCTGGAGTATCCTTGTCAGCGCCGCTTTCTGATAGAAATGGGAGTACAGGGAATATTTAGTTAAAACAGGGCAATAGAAAAGTGTATTGGTAACTAGAAGTTATTAGGTAGGAATATAGTAAGAAAAGGGAGTAACAATTGGTTGCTTAAATACTACACAATTCATTTGACATTGCTGGGTAAGTCAACATGCAGATAGTTGAAAAGAAAACTTACTTCTAACAAAGTCTGGACGGATGATTTTGTCGGGGAAGTTAGCATATATCTCATGACCAGGCCCTTTTATGTGCGGTGCAATTTTAGTGCCAGCTTTCAGTACATAAAACTTTTCAATTTCTTTCCAAAAGCCAGTGCCAAAATAGGAGTCACCCCATTCATCAAGTCTTACAGTAGCAATGATTGTAAATCCATGGTTTGTGTGCAGTATGGCATCCGTGGAGCCTTCATCTATGTAAAGGGAAAAATTGTGCACTACATAATCTGTTGCATAGCAAGGGATGTTCAGCAGAAAATGGTAGGATTGTTAAAGAAAATACGGTAACATTCAAATATGGGCCCAAATTGAAAGAACTGTACAGTAGTTGAAATCGAAAGACAAAAATCTATAATTAAACACATAGTGTAAACATGATGTCATGGAAATATGAGAGTAATCGAAATACATCATTAATTTGCCTAATATAGAAAGAAGAGGGCGAAAATCCCCTTTGACGTATATGGTGCATGCGGCACCTTTTATCCAAATGTAGCAATATTTAGAATATGTTCAGGAAAGTAGGCCATGCCAACCAATTTAGGGTGAGATTGAACATACCGCGTGCGTCCTCAAGTTATCTGGTACGGTGACATGGAATCTCTGGCGGAGGTCGCAAAGTCCTGAAGTGTCGGCGCACTGTACATTATATGAATGAAAGGAAACGCTCAAATCAGCTCGAATAAAAATGAATTCATGGCGCCCGCCGGGTGATTAAAGGAGGCAGATGAAGTGGGATAAGAGATGAGATTATATCTCGTTAAATTAGTTACCTTGTCGTCCATGAGAAAGAACCCTCAGTACGGCAGATTCCCCAACCGAGCGGAGCTGGGTCGACCACGAGCAGCGTCGAGAAAGTCGATGGCGATAGGCGGCGGCAAGCGGAAGTGGCGAAATGCGGTGGGCTTTGCCGGCAGCCTGGCGGCGGCGGCAGGCGTCGAGCTATGTGTTTACCGCCACAATAGGCGGTGCCATGGCATAGATGCGGAAGAGCTTGTGCAGGTGTGAATGGGGAACGTACCGGAGGGGCCGAGGGGGTGGCGGGCGGGTGAGTGTTTTTGTGACGTGGGGATGGTGAGGGTTTTCTTTTTCTTTTTTGAATTGGGTGGTGAGGGTTTTCTGTCCCACAAAGAATTTTGGGGGCGACGGTTTGCTAGAGCGAACTGTGTGTGATTGACGCAGCAGGGAAAATGAAAGTCATTGCACACGGTTCCAATTTTGGGAACTGTGTGTGATTGACGTACTACCTCCGTCCTGGTTTATTGGTCCCCCGTTGTAATTTTTACCAAAATTTGGCGAAATATTTAACATACTCAGACATAGATAATAAGCGTACACGTACATAAGCATAGTTCAACCATAAGTAGTACATAGTTCAACTGCATTAAGCATACTCAAGTGTACATAGTTTGATCCATCCCACATGTCATCTCACATGCGACCGACATGATCCTGTAGCTTCTCAGGTCCTCGGCGTACGCGCCATGCGCCACCCTACGAGAATACATCTGCTTGAAGGAGCCAACGGCCCGTCCTCTTGCATGCGCCAGAACACTTAGATACGCGTCATGAAGCTTCTGGTTGCAAAATGGGCATCCATAGCCGTTGTTCCAGGTCCTAAAACGCCTGTTATGCTTTCCCGCATAAAGCTCCCTCGGGATTTCCCCTTCTGTACCTCCTCTGGAAATCCTCATCCTCGCTGTCCACATCGTCAGACAACACCTATACAAATAGTAAAACAAATTTGGCATCAAATCAATGATTACATGCCGTGAAGTAGGATTAGGAATTTATGGCTATTTATTTATACATATCCAGAGATTATGGTTCAATTTTTAAGCACAATCATCTATGTACAGACCAATCTTCAAGAAAATAATGGCACGAACATATGTAGGTCATTGAAAATCAATTGTCAAGCCCTGGCTAGGAATTATTAACACGAACACTAACCCTAGTTGGATTACTAGCAGAAATCACTTGCATGGATGAAACAACTAATCACTTATCACCTATACCATTCAAATAATCAATACACTACACGGATCTAACGAAACTTACTCAGATTTCATGGACTGGGAGAACATAACCATAGGATTTCTATTCCAAAAAGGGGGAGGCAGGAGTAACCAGAGAAACCCTATGATCTATTTGACACATAAATGGGTATAGATGACTAACCAGCTATCTGTCGCCGTCGGAGTGGTCGCCGGAGTCATCGCCGGAGTGGTCGTCGGAGTCGTCGCCGGAGTGGTCATCGGAGTCGTCGCTGGAGTAGTCGTCGGAGTTGGTGTGGAACTCCGCCTCCGGCTATGGAAGCTCGACGCCGTCGACGACGTCAGGGTGCAGCGATAACTCACCGGCGGTGACGACAACCTCTGTCTCCATCTCCACGCCATGCTCCGGTGCTTTAGCAGCCACGGCGTCACCACTCCCTCCGATGGGGCGCTTCGGCGGCATCCTCATAAACTGACGGCTTTCAGGAATGAGAGCGGCGTCGAGGATGCAAGCGGAGAGAGAGGATTGTGTGTGCGTAGCGAGGATGGGGGTGCGGCCGCTCGGGCGCACCATTAATATGGAGTAGTGGGAGTTGTGGGAGAGAGGCGGGCGGCAGTCAAACCAATGGCTCGCTTCCCGATGAGCCTGCACACCGGACTGCTGGCATGCCAACCAAAGTTTCACACAGCTACTCACACGCCTCCCGATGACACTGTGCAGCGAGCACGCCTCCGTCAATTCACACACCTGCACGCACGCCTCCCCGTCTGCCTGCACGGCGGACACGTCCCGTCAACTCACGCTTGCTCGCACGGCACGCGGGTCGCGCGACGGCACGTATATTGTTTTTCTATTTGGATGATTAATGCTGCCGCTTTATTGCTTAACCGAAGCATGGCACGTATCCCTTGTTGGTCTAATGCTCACGGTTCGAATAAATAATCTGTTTGGGATATTGGTTCCCAATTATGAATCTACCGTCTGTAATTAGATAAACATTACATCAAAACTCGTCTCAAATTTGACAAAAAAGAACAATGCCACTTTGTATTGGTGTCTATATGACAACACGATAAGTTTCATGAACTTCAAATAAGTTTTGGATGTACTAGAATTTCAAAATCATGATTCTCAATGTTTGAAATTTGTTGCACGGGGAGTAAACATGCACCCAGTGAGACACATGTGTTTTTGGAATGCATTTAGGTGCACTGTCACGTGTGCATGTAGCTCAATTTTGATTTTTGCACATTATACCCATAGAAAATCAATCGATGTACTAAACGTCTTAATGATCTCTGTGAATTTTTTGAAATTAAACTGTCCCTCCTTTGGTAACATGTATGTTCACCACGGGATAATTAATTTAACATGCATCGTAGTTGTGGTAGATTCGCGGTGTGTGTGTCTGGGGGTGGCGGGTGGCTCGCAGTACACTACGAGTTGTGAGCCACCGTGTGGGTTGGCCGTTTTGTTAGGCAGGCCGGTGCCACATCAGAGTCGTGAGATCGTTATTTAAAACATTACACAACCCTTTCATACATAAATGTGTAGGCCACATGCAGTCGATGGTTGTCCTACACGACACTTTTTGTGGGCCCGCGAGGTCGTTGTCCATCACTTGGACGAACAGCCGGCAGTGAGGTTAATTTGACCAGCAAGGTAGAATCTTTTTTGTTTGTATTATGGTGGTATATAGTACGCGTCGAAGAGGTGGGAGGGGACTAGCATATATACTATACGTACGCATCCGTGAACAAGTACACCTCACTCAGTGTCGGGACTTTTTGGTTTCCGAGGCACGTGCCACATCAAAATTGTGAAATTGGTTTTTCAAACATCACACAACACCTTTTTGGGCCACATGCATATCCTAGCTAGGACACTCACATGTGACGCTTCCATCTGTGGGCCCACGAGGCCATAGTCGATGCATGCATGCATCACTTTGACCTACATCGGGACAGGTTAATTAATTTCACCATCAATGAGGATTCTTTTGGGTTGTACATATATTACGGCAGGAGCATATAGTATGCAGTGAAGAGGGGGGAAGGGGACCATCATATGTAGTATGCTTGATATGAACCTCGCTTTGTGTGGGTGCAATGTTTACGGTTTTTGAGGCATGTGGCACATCAAAGTTCTGCATTTTGGGTAGTCAACATATATATGTTTGGCCCACATGCAAAGCGGTGGTGGTTGTCCTCTCGCACCCACTTAAGCGGTTATTAGCGATATCGATGCTTTCCATTTGTGGGCCCGCTTGGTCCATCACTACTTTTTTCCTGACAACAAGAGAGGTTAATTTGACTTAGGAGGGGGTTATTATTTTTGCTCTAGGATGACATGCATGATACAGCTTGAGCACACACACATGCATGTGTATGCATGAATCCCTCCCATCGAGTCGAAGTGGCTAGTACAACGACACATCATGAACCAATCTCGCTCTGTGTGGGGAGCTAGTGTATGATTTTTTACACACGCGCCACATCAATGTTGTGTATTCAAACATGCATGCACGCATCACCTCCATACATATGCATGTAGTGGTTGCCTTCGAACGGTACACTCCCTCGCGTGGTTATCGGCGACAAGCCTATATATTCGTGGGCCCGCGTGGACATCCATGATCACCTGACCAACAACAAGATAGGTTACCATGGCAGATTCTTCATTTGGTTCGTGTTATTGTAGTATAGGACATGTGGGAGGGGGTTGCTACTTCGCACTTTGCTAGATGAACCTCGGTTCGGGGGGGGCATGCATTCATAGCTTAGGATTCCCTTCGTGGCGACACGAGGGGGGTGGGGTCTGCTAGCTACTTCGCACTTTGCTATGTGAACCTCGGTTGGGGGGAGGGGGCATGCATTCATATCTTAGGATTCTCTTCGTGCCGACATGAGGGAGGGGGGCTGATAGCTTCTTTGCACTTTGCTAGGGTGAACCTCACTTGGGGGGCATGCATTCATAGCTTAGGATTCCCTTCGTGCTGACACGAAGGAGGGGGGAGGGGGGCTGTTAGCTACTTTGCACTTTGCTAGGTGAATGAACGTCGGTTGGCGGGCATGCATTCATAGCTTAGGATTCCCTTCGTGCCAACACGAGGGTGGAGGGGGGCTGCTAGCTACTTTGCACTTTGCTAGGCGAACAACGGTTGGGGGGGAGGGGGCATGCTTTCGTAGCTTAGGATTCCCTTCATGCCGACACGAGGGGTGGGCGAGCAATACATTGCGCTTTGCGAGAGAGGTGCCACATCGAAGTTGCATTTGGTATTTGAAAATCAAACCACCCTTTTGATACATAAATTTTGTCCACATGCAAGTGTGTTCGTGTTCTGACCCTCTCCCGCGTCATTTTTTGCCAAATTTATGAACATTAGATAAGTCGGATGACACAACAGACACGGTTCACTCAAAGTAACCGTGTGCCACGCCGGTGCACCTGTCACGCACACATCCGCACAGTACATTGGGCTCCACGAGGCTCCCCCTCTCAAAAATATCTGCCCGCCTCGAGGGTTTTTCTGTTTCATAACACACAATTGTTATCTCCGGACCGTGTGCGATGTTTCTTGTTCCCAATCGCGCCTGCATCAATAGAAAATATCTTCCCGCCTCAAGGGTTGTTCTATTTCATAACACACGGTTGTTATCTCCGGACCGTGTGCGATGCACTATCATCAAAATTTTCAATAGCCCGACATTTCAATCCCGCGTTTGACTCCCTCGTAGTAAAATTTTCAGTACCTGCGTCATTTTCTCAAACACCCCGCTCCCCCCTCCACACACACACAACCCAAAACCTCCTCTGGTGTGCGCACACACACACACACCTTCCCACGCTAGAAACCCTAGCAAGGTTCCCGCCGCCGCTGCCGCCGCCGCCGCTGCAAGGCCTCCATTGTCAACATCTGCCGGTTTGCCCGTGCAGCTTACCCACTGATCTCCATACCCAGGCCGCCCTGAGTTTCTTAGATGACGCCTGCCAAACGCCCCCTTTCCCACAGACCCCCATCCCCCACTCCAGAGCGTCGTAGCCTAAGCCCGGCTACGCTTCTCGTGGAGCTCGAGGAGCGACTGGCCCAAAGAGGTGTATAGTGGTCTCTTTGCCCGACGTCGTCAAGGAAGCTGACGACCATTACTGGCGGCAGGCACTGAAACAGTGGGATAGAGTATGCGGGCATAACTCGGCCGCCGGCTACGACATCGAGGTCATCGACAGTGACAACCTAAGGCAGGGTGTGTCACGGGTTAAGTGGCCCACCCCCAACCTCTCGGGTTCAACTTCCGTCGATCTCATCCATGGCCCCGAGGCTGATCTCCTCTGGCTCGCTATCAACAATTTTCCATTCTACATCGCCATCGAGCCCCTTTTGTCATTTCTCAAGGACACGTTCTGTGATGCTGGCTTGTGATCCACATCTTCCAAGTCAGACCTCATCGATGGCGACCACGAGGAGGGCACCCTCTCCGGCTCTGCCAAGGGGAAAGAGCCCATCTGCTCTTCCAAGGGGAAAGCGCCCGTCTGCGACATCAGGGAGGGCACCCTACAGCCGTGCTCTTCCAAGGGGAAGGAGCCCATCTGCGACAACATGGAGTGCATCCAGGGTATGTGCTCTTCCCACGGGAATGAGCCCATCTGTGACAAGTGAGGAAACCCATGATTTGTTTTGTCGTGCCTCTTCACAGGGGGAAACCCATGATTTGTTTTGTCGAGTCCCTTTTGTAGTGTAGTGAGAATATGTCCAGTTTTAATTGCTATATCTGGTTGTTTGAAGTATGCCTTGTTTATTTCAGTTGTTCACAATGTGATGCTCTATATGTGCAATTATTTACTGTGCAGTACATTTCATCATTCTAATTTTAAACATACCGATAGGAATGCATATATTTGCTTGTTGTTAAGCCTGATATAGCTAGCATATGCCTCTTTTAAAGTTTTTTGATTGTTCAGTTGTTTGTAGTTAGCATATGTTCAGTTTCAAATGCTACCTTAGGTTGTTCATAGTATGCCTTGTTTATTCCAGTTATTCACAACGTGATGTTCTATATGTGCAAGTATGAACTGTGCAGTTCAATTTCATCAGTACTAGTTTCAATAATACCACTATGAATGACTACATTTGGTTGCTGCATCTTGTAGTTAACATGCCTTTCCATTTTTATTTAACAATAACCAGTGTACTTAGACCGGCACAATACCAGTTTGAATGACTATGTTTGCTTGTTGTTAAATGTTAGGCCTGTTGTAGTTAGCAAACCTTTCTACTTGTTTTGCTTTACTAGCGTGCTTATACCTGCACACTGAAGCTATCTTTTGGAGATTATTTTGTCTGCCATGTATAATTTTGGTTGATGTTTAGCCTACTGTGCTTAACATGCTTCTCGATTTACCTACACAGGACAATTTTGGGAACGACTGTTGTTTTCCATCGAGGTCAGTAAACGTTGCACCACAGGATAGTGTGTGCGATAGTTGTCATGTACGACAATGTTACGATGGTCCGACGTTTCGTAATCCTGTCCGACACTCGTACGACGATTAGCTAATCTTCTTAATGGTGAACCGCTTGTGATGGGCCGCGCATCATACACGTTCTATAATAGTGAACCGTTTGTGATGGGCCGCGCATCATAAACGTAGCACCACAGAATACCGACTACAATGGCAATGCGAGCAGAAATGAGTAGGAGTACTATAGGTGCCCTATCCCCGACGGTTTCTGGGTCATGTGGGAAGGACCCCACTATCGCCCACACGCACTTGGCGACGGTTCCAAATGCCATTGCGGAAAGGGGTTACAAACTGTTTGATTAGGATCGATGCGTACCAGTGTTAGTACTCCACTAGTACTATTGGACAGGGAGTTTTAAAAAAGTTACTATTGGACTGGCTATGCGTGGCAAAATCCTAGTAGGAAGAGCATGCGCGAGAACAAGCACATTCACGTGGTTGAAAAAAATTGGAAACCATCTCTGTTTGAATACAAATCTAGGAGTGCGTACGAATCTAACAATATTGATTGGGTGTTGTTGAATGTTGATACTTTTTTCTGTAAGTTTGATCAAATTAGAGATACTTTGACTGCACATAAAACTTATATGTAAACTAGAAAGGATCGGAGGGAGTATATTGTACGTTCAAAAGCGAAACAAACATTGAATACCCTTTATAAATGATTTGTATATGCTATGATCACTGGTTAGAAATTTTGAATCCGCCTTAGGTATCATAGATGCACCCACTCGTTCTCTCTCGATTTCATCTCAGGGTCCGAAGATCGATTGAAAGAGGACTAGGGTGGGTACAATACGTTCGTTTCGCTTATGAACGTCCAATATACTCCCTCTGATCCCCACGGACCCCCAGCGGGTCATTTCTATCATAGAAACAGACCAAAGCTTTATCTCCTTGCATGACACGCAATTGATCTCTCAACATCAATCGATCTCGTCAAGATGTGTCGGGGCATGAACCAAATGGTATGTCAAAACTAAGATGGGTCGACACGTATTGGAGGCAAACTGAAACTTTAAACGAACCGTTTGTTTGTATGCATGTCGGACAAATTACAACATTGGAAATACAAGCATGGTCTAGGCCCACATGCGAATGATACTCGGCAGAATGTTCAAATGAGGCATGTGCGAGGATGGACTCGACCGGAGGGCGGCCTGGTCGATAGAGAAGAGGGTTGGAGAGGAATGAGAAATAAGCAATGCCACATGATTATACTTGAACGGCTCAAATAAAAAATTAGTTGTCTCATTTTCCCTTCCGTCTTGGTCACAGAGTAAGATACTCCCTCTGTTTTTATTTACTCGGCATATTAGGTTTGACTGAAGTCAAACTTCATAAAATTTGACCAAATTTATAGAAAACTAACAAGATCCCTGTGCGTTGCATGGAACATCAAGATCTTGTGGGAGGAAAGGATGAACGAGGGACGGCCTTATCTGCAAATGTGGAGAGGAGTGCGAGTAAATTGTCATAGTTTCCTTCCTATCCGTTAGATTTAGATCGGACGGCCTATATTGTAGGATGGCAGGCACACCATCATCACCAACTTTTCTTTTTATCTACACTAGCAAGATGCTCATGCGTTGCATGGAACAACAAGATGCATTTGTATGAGTATTTTATCTTGTGGGAGAAAAGGATAAATGAGGGAAGGCCCTATTTGCAAATGTCGAGAGGGGTGTGAGTATCTTTTTGCAAAATTACCATAGTTTCCTTCCTACCCGTCAAATACAAATCGTACGGACTCTTATAAAAACAGAGTTGGTGATGATGGTGTGCCTGCCGTCCTGCAATATAGGCCGTCCGGTTTATATCTGACGGATAGGAAGGAAACTATGGAAATTTTGTAAAAAGGTAACCACACACCTCTCCACATTTGCAAATAAGGCCTTCCCTTGTTCATCCTTTTCTCTCACAAGATAAACTAGCCATACAAATGCAACTTGATGTTATGTGCAACGCACGGGCATCTTGCTAGTAAGAGTAGAAATATGAACATTTACAATAGCAAATCTATATGATGTGAAAGTATATTCAATAATGACTCTAATGGTATTAATTTGTTATTGTATATGTTACTATTTTTGTCTATAAACTTTGTCAAAGTTTACAAAGTTTGACTTTGATCAAAGCTAAAATGCGGAGTAAATAAAAAATAGAGGGAGTACGCAGGGACTAGTATAGTTACTACTGGCGGAACATGGTAAGTTGGACCCCTAAATGGGGGCACGGACCTAGCACACCTCAATTATTCTTTCAAATAGTCGGACACCTACATTTAGCACACCATTTGGCTACTTAATCAAGTGGTATGCCTCACTACTTAAAAAGGAAAAGGGTGGTACCGTACCCAAAACCACCACACTTGGGGCTAGGATAATAACTTGGTACTGTACCACATTTGAACTAGGGCACAAAAACCACTTGTTCTGCCCCTAATAAGCAATGTGGAGCACTAACGCTTGAATATGGCTGGGAAAACAGGGAAACCGACATGTGGGTCACACCTGTCGGGACGACTTGGCGCAGACTAGTCCAATGGAGGAGCTCGCCCACGACCTCCTCGCCACCGGCAACCATTCATGTGGGTCGTGGGGGCCAGCAACGTGGCGCAGCTCCAGCACTGCCTCTGGACACCTTGACCCCGGTGAGCGACACACACATCGTCGCTGGACACAGTCGGTTTCAGTGTGGCGAGGGTGGCGTCAGCGCTGTGGCACGACCAGCAGATCAACACCCGGCTCATCGAGGATGCACGGGGCACCGAAGTGCGTGCACACCGCGACGCGTCCGCGGAGTGTTGTAGCGCGGCCAACTGCATCCCAAGGACCTGAGACCATGCCGGTTCGTCTTGCTTTTTCAATGACATGTGGGGTCGCATGTGAGCAAAGGGCATCTCCAACATTGCCACGACCGCAACTGACTACCCTGGCACGACAAAAACCCTCGTCCCTTGCCCAGTGTGTTCCCAGCCGGCGCCAGCTGCCCGCATTCATACCGTCCGTTCGTATGCCGTCGCTAAGAGGCTCGGTGCCCGAGGAACCAACTCCGGTGACTTAATGACGCACCCGGACACTTGGCCTCACCGGAATGCGCTACTTAAAGGGGCAACGCCCAGCTAACCTCCACACCATAGCGCATCGTCCTGCTACCTGGCACCACATCCGCCATGACCGCGAGCGCGAACACTCTGCGGGAGAGCTTTTCTTCCGGGATGAAGCTCTAGGTTGCCGCCCTCGCTCAAGTCGCCGCTCGTGATGCAATAGCAGCGTAGCCGGACGCGTACGCGACCGCACAAGCGGTGGCCACGCTGGCGGCCGACGATGGGAGCACCGTCAGCCACGCGTCCTACTTGCAGCCGTCCAACGTCCGGCACCGCCGAGGTCGGGGACTCCTCCGAGGATGAGTAGGGCATGGGAGGCGGTTGGGCATGGTGTGCCAACTGGCCGGTCCGTCTCCCGTGTTCTACTCTTCCTTGCCAAAGACCGCACCTTCACTTCACGGGTCTTGAACCCCGCCCCCGTACATGGAGATCACACATGGATGACGTGGTTCGCTATCGTAGAATAGATTTAGGGTCGGGTTTATTTTATTTTTTTGTCCTATAAAAGTTCGAAATGTAATGAAAATCTGCCGTGTTTGCATTAATCTCGGCCGGTGTATCTGAACTTTCACAATAATATAGTATATTGAATGAGTACTAGCAAGATGCCCGTGCGTTGCATGGAATATCAAGATCTTCTGGGAGAAATGGATGAACAAGGGGAGGCCTTATCTGCAAATGTGGAGAGGAGTGCGGGTAAATTGTCATAGTTTCCTTCGTATCCGGTAGATATAGAACGGACGGCCTATATTGCAGGATGGCAGGCACAACAATCATCACCAACTCTGCTTTTTATTGAACCGAGACAAAGCTAACATGCGAAGTAAATAAACACATAGGGTCTACATACGCAATTTATCTTAGGCACTCCAATAGTACGTCCACTACACATTCACGCATTTCACATCTTTCTACCATGGGGACCTATGAAAGGGTTAACGTAAATTGCCTCTCTCCCTCTCCTCCCTGATTTTCATGGTGGTGGGCCCCTCCCTCCCCCAATCTACAATCAACAGCTCACACGTTTCACATTACGTTAATTACGTAACTGGGATTACGTAGGTGTAGGATTACTCGTCCTAAAAACCGAACTAAGCCAACCTCCCAGCATATTGCGCGGGAAAAGACCCGGCCGCGATGTTTTAGTCGGGATTGCCGGATTACCAGTAGTAGTATCGATGGATCGCGCGGAGCACCAAGTTTTTTTGAGGGGGCGAAGCAGCTAGTTTAAAATGAAAAATTGCGGTACACTCACAACACCCACTACCAAAAAAGACACTTCCGTGATGATACGAGTTTGTCACAGTAGGTCACGTTTTCTGTCATGCATGTACATCCATGAGAATTTTATGACAGAATCAAGATAGTCATACCGGTGCTGTCGTAGAATTGTTCCATGACATTACGAAAATTATCATCATGGAAGTGTCCACTTCCATGACGATAAATCGCGCATCGCAGAAGTGCTTTCGTCAAGGGAGACCGACACGTGGCATCCACCGTAACAGGTCACTGTTAAGCTATCGGGTCCGGTTTTGGATCCGATAACCTGCTAACAGCCCAGACCAATGAGGATTTTCCACGTGTAAAATTCTCATTGGCCGGAGGAAACACGTGTTGGCTCACCGTTGGGACAGATATCATCCATTCATTAGACAGGAGGCGCCTATGATACGTCAACACGTGGCACGGCCCAACAGAGGCCCATTTCGGTGAAAAGGCCAGGCCTGTTAAAATAAGCGGGCTGGCCCATTAGCGGCCTACTTGAGTCACACCCATTTACAAGCACGTCCCATACAAGTTACACAGAATCGTCCCATCAAAGGCCCATTCTACATTTGACAATTTCCAGCCCATCGTCATTTTTAGCCCGTTAAAGGCCCGCTACATGCTTGGGCCCAATTGTGGCCCGAGCTTCTTTCGGCCTGTTAGCGGCCCATCGTCAGTTCCAGCCCGTTAACGGCCCGGAACGTCTTTCGGCCGTTTCTCGGCCCATTCTGCAGTTGGGCCAATTCTAGCCCGCTGTGACATTAGGCCTGCGACCGGCCCATTCGGTAAATGGGCCAACACCTAGCCCATTTTGTCTCTCAGCCTGTTAACGGCCCGCACAACAGTTGGGCCTTTGACTTTAGTCCATTAGGGGCCCATGTTCCGCAGCGCGTCATTCCAGCCCAGCGCGACTTTCAGCCTGTTAAAAGCGTAGTTTGCAAATTGGGCCTCGTCTGCCCCATAACACTTTCGGCCTCTTACTGGCCCATAAAGTAAAAGGGCCGAGACAAAATTGACATCTATTTCGGCCCGCTAGAGGCCCGCGGGCCATTTCCATTTATACGGCCCTATCAAGCTTTTGGCCTGTTAACGGCCTACTAAGAGCCATTGTTATGTTGGGCCACATCATTTGGGATCCACTTAATATTATTTTGACCAGCCCAATTAAGGGCCGCTGTGATTACACATGTTTGTTCGTTTGTATGGCGTCTAGGAAATGTTTGGGCGTGTGGGCCCCCGTTTCAACGATATAGCAAATTCAAGAATTATCCGACTCTATACTATCGCCTCTAAAAAATGTACACTATACAATAAAAATACTAAGGCATAGAAACGTACAATAATCCTACACTATACAATAAATAAATTATAGCCGAATATACCCACTGGGCATTATAGTTCGGCACCAGTGATACAAAAGCGTACACAAACAGCAAATTACATACACTGGACAAATAAAGCTCATACATCATGGACACGCATCAGCAGAACTTACCATTTGAACTATAATCTCTTTAGAAAATAGGATTGGCCGGATTCATATAGCACAAATTTCAGTCAGCAAAATCTCCAATTCCTTCGTGGTTACCTCAGTGTCTTGTTTCATTTTTTTGACTCCTGCATCTAATACCTGCATGTCCAGTCTCAACCTGTTGATTGTACCTTGAGAATCATGTACACGTTATCTTGTGTAACAGCCCCAAAATTGGGTTATCAATTTTTTTGCTATTATTCCTTCCTGGCACTCATTATCAAAATCTTTCTCCTGAGTTTGTTGGATGACTCTGATGATTCTTGTCATTTTCAACCTTTCAAAACCTTGCTCATGTCTTTTTCAGTGGGCAAGACCTCATTTGCATAAGCTCAAATCCTCTCAAACCCTAATTCCAAATTTTTGGAATTTGGATAGGTCCTTTGTGCTTACAAAGGAGCCATCATTTTCCTTGATTTGTTGATCCTCCCAATTGTTCCCAGAGATCCTCCTATCTTTCTGAACCTTGGATATGCAAAAATATTGCCAAGTCCAATGCAATATTGCCTTTCTGAGGAATAAAATCCAAAGGCATAGCTAGCCATCTCCTAAATTCATGAGAATTGGTGGAGTTGATACTTATGCCCAATCCAAGCTCTGGCAAGTATATTGGCCATAATTAAATAAGTAAAATTGCCTTTTTCTTTATTTTATGCTAATATTGCATTTCTGCCATTTTCCAAAGGAACTACTATTTTTATAGCAAAGAAAATTCCCACATAAATTGTGGAGCTTCTCCTTGCTATATAATCACTAGTTCCATCCTAATCTCATGTTCCTCATTTCGAAAATTTGGCACATGATCCAATGCAAGTTTCTGCCTTCTCTGAAATTTTGCAAAGGAAGTGCTTTATTCCTAATTCCAATGGAGCTGCAATTTGGCAGGGTGATTAACATTGTTAAATAACCCATGGATACCAAAGATAAGCTCAATCCATTCATCCGAGCTCCCTGTGCAATTTTTCAAAGTTTCTGACCAAAATACAACTTTGTGAAGGAAGTACCTTCATAGGGATTCCAAACGGAATGAAACTTTTCCATCCTCTCAAGTATCTCAAATCATTAGTCTCCACCCAAATTTAGTTCATTTAATTGAACTATGTGAGCACAGGAGCAATTCTTGGTATCTTGCTCCATTATGGCTGATAATTTTCCCAGGATTTCTCCTATCTATATGATCCATCTCCACAAGATCTTGGCTTATTTCATCTAGCCATTTGCCATGAGGATTTTTCTGAAGTTTTTGGGCAAAACTGATAGCTGTGAAGGAAGTACCATTTTGGCAAGTCCATTTGTATGTTATTTTTGCAGCATCTACCTATGATCAAATCGTCAAGCTTTGCCAAGTGTTAGCTCAATCCATCACTCCTAGTGAGTGCTCCTTCATGATTCAGTTTCTGGGTCAGATTTAGCAGTTGTACAGCAACTATGCTAAATACTTGACCAAATGGCTTTATTATTCCCAGGACCATAGTCCTTTCTACCCTAAGCCTCCTAGACATCAAATTTACCTTTTACCCTCTCTGATTTAATCTCTGGAGTGTGGCCAAGTTTGCAACAGCAAACTTGTGGAGCTCGGTTTACTCAGCTCAGTTTGTCTCTGCCCATCTCCTTACCATAGTAACACTCTCTCTTCGAAGGACTACGCGGTAGACATGAGCTGGCATCAGTAAAAAAACCGGAGCGCGCCTTGCTAGTGGTGACTACGAGGGCAACCAGCCAAAACGGTGGTCTAGCCACTGTTGTCGTCGGCAGCCCTGCTCCGACTAGCTCTGACCTCGCCATTATCCCAACAGTTCCCCCTCGACGTCCTCTTCCCGCTGGACCTCTGGCCCCCTTCGTTTTCTTCTCCAGCGAGCCGTGCCAAGGACCAAACAGTACGCCACTGTGGCCATCATCTTCTTGCTCGCCCCTGTCCGTTTCCTCCTCTCGTCCGCGAGCTCTGCTCGATACCGTGAGCCTCTGGCGCTCGTCCGCACCCTCCTCGTCGCCTTCCCGCCGCTTCCCGTGAGCCTTGGCCGCGCCTCCCGACACTACGCCCCTCGCCGGCGCGCGGACACGTCGCCTGCCGCGTGCCAACTCCTCCCTTCCTTCCCGATCTCTCCCCGCGGCTATAAATAGCGCCCCCGAGTTCTCTCGCAGTCCACAGTCACTCCCCGAGCCTCTCCCCGAGCCCAGAGCCCCTCTCTGACCACCACCGTCGCCATAGCAGCCGCCTCGGGTCTCTACCGATTCCGGTGATGCCGTGCTTCCGTCTTTGTTCTCTCACCACCACCGCATCCCCCATGCTCCAGAGAGCCGCCCCATAGCCTCGGCCTCCTCTCTCCCTCACCAGAACCCTGTGTCCACACGAGCCCGAAGCCCCTCTCTGCCGTGTGCCCTGCTGTTTCTTCTTCCGCGCTCCTCGCCGGCAACAGAGCCCACCACGAGATGTGCCTTGTCCCCCTGAGCTCGTGGGTAGGTCGGCCGTCGCGAGAGGTGGCCGGACGCGCCGGCGATCGCCGTCGGGGCGATCCCCTCCCGCTGCCTTGCTCGACCCCGAGCGTGAGGTAGAAGAAGGCCAGGCGGGCCCCGCCCCGCGTCGACCCCGCCTCTGGGCCCCGCCTGTCGGCCTCTGTGCGCTGAGCGGGCTGGCTCGCTGACCTGGCATAAGTGGAGACGCCCTGCGAGAATGCGCTTTCGTTTCTCGAAAGCGTATTTCGTCGCGGCTTCTGAGAGAAAGGCATTTTCGTTTTCAGAAAACGTACTTTCTGTCACCTGCGGTCAGTATTGCGCTTTCCCATCTCTAAAAATGTATTTCCTTAGTGCGCTTTCTATTTTAACCGACAAGGGCCTGTCTGTGAATATTTATTTTACAGATTAGTCCCTGTCATTCAAACGGCCGTATCTTTGCAACCACAACTCCGATTGAGGTGATTCCAATGCTCACGTTCTCTGTTTGTCGAGCTCTTTCTGTTGGTATCATTTTCATTATGTTTTCACACAATGAAAATGACCATTTTTCCCTTGCCCGTAAACAGCCCCTCTGAGAGAGAACTGTTTCCGGCAAATCGTTTCCCACTTCTTCCCTGAGTATTTGTCGACCCCCAGGCAAGCCAACCTCTTATCATGAGCCCCGAACTTGCATGTTGACTTTCCTTGCACCTTGTGTGTGTGTAGTTGCAGTTGTTTCATATTGTTTTCGTCTGCAGTTATTCCATTATGCTTGTCATGCATGCTTGTGTTTTCATGATATCGTTTGCGATGCTAATTAGAATGTTGTTATTGATAATGCCATGTCACTACTCTACTTTATTTTCATGTCATCGTCATAAAATGTTATGAGGATTGTAATGCACCATTGATATGCTATTACTTGGTATTGTCATGTTCTTTATGCTATAGTTGTGCACTTGAGAAGTTCAATATTTTGTTCATGCATTTCTATGCTGTATTCTCATTGTTGCATTCATGTTCATGATGATGGAGAAGGAATTAAAATGACTTAATAATAACAAACCTCCTCCGTCATCGATGGGGTCGAGTCATAGTGCCACCAAATCGAACTTTTTCAGTGCAGCCACATTTACCATTACAGGAAGGCCTTCATGCAATCTAGTGTCGTGCCTCTCGCTGGTGCCTCCAACTAGGGAAGGTTATGGGCATGCTTACCCTGATCAGGTAGGCGGACATAACCTAGTGTGCCCGTTGTTAAATTTTTTGGTACCGGTCCCCGTGAGGGACGTTTTTGCCACGACGGTGGTCGTTGTGTCTTTGGTAGACACGGGGCCACCCAAGACTAGCCCAGTTGGGAGTGGGTCGGAGTGGCCGGGAGAGTGTCATGGCAGTAGGTCGGTTTCGTCGGAATGTCGTTGGTCCACCCGAATGGGATGACGAGGCCATGGGTTCCGTGGTGTGGGTACAGTGTGCTACCTCTGCAGAGTGTATATAAAGTCTATCGATAGCAGCACAGTACGTAGTAGGTCCCACTATCAGGTCTTGGTCGAAATGGAGGATAAACCTAAAATAATTAAGTTGGTAAATAAAGTTGTGATAACAAGAATATGGTGACTTGGACTATGAGATAGTCGTGAGAAGTCACGACGATGTTTGATATGATCATGAGACGAGGTCTCGATGAGTGTTGGAGAGCAAGTGTTGGTCATGGTTGTGATCGCCGGAAAGATCACCGTTCGGTTGCGAGGCAACCCGTTGGTAAGAGAGTTCGAGGGACTCGGTGCATAAGTTTGGTTGCATTGCATGAGTAATATGTTGCATTTAAAAACCAAGGCAGAACAGAAGATGATTGCATAAAGTTAACATGCTATGTCTGCATTGGATATTATTGGTAGTTTATTTTCCGCATAGTTTCATGACGCCATGCCATGGTTTGATTGACATGTTAAATTATGCCATGATTGAGATGATATGCTATGTTTTGCCATTGCCATGTTAGAAGCATGATCTTATATGCCATGTCATTGCCATGTTAGTAGATGTTATGATTTTGTTCATGCTTAGTTGAATTTTTATGATGCCATGTTTAGTAATTGATATGAGATAGGCTCTTCCATGCGCTCGGTTCTCGGTTTGTCTTCTGCTTGTTTGGATGCTATGTATTTGGTTGTCTTGCAAGTACATTCAATGTACTGACCTGGCGTGTCATGCCAGTTTTGTAGGTCGTACCCGTATTGTTCGCTTGATCCGTCGTGCTAGGCCGTAACCTTGCCAGTCCTGTGAGTTGTGGAGCCCAGCGAGAGTTGATGAGCCGCCAAACCAAGACTTCCACCGTCATTTAAATAGCCTTAGGGCTATGCCAGATAATTGTATTCATCAATGATGTAAGCTTATGCACATGTACTTGATGAATATTATTGTACCTGGAATGTTCTATTATGGACCTGTCGTGCGTCAGGTGTTATCCTGGGCTGATGTGCGAAGGCTCCCTGCTCCATGCGGATCGGGGTGCCACAGGACATGGTATCAGAGCAGCCAGGCTGGCATAGGTTATCCTCATATTAGATCACCGCTACCATTAACCAGTAATGGCCCTAAGGGATTTGACCCATCCCTAGTATCCGGCATGGCCACTGTTAAGCAACAGGTGGCGCAGTCGGGACCGACACGTCCTCACCCCACTGTCTCCGCCTAGTTATCCGTGGAACGAATAGTAACCATCTCCTTTCTGGTCGGCCGCACCGCTCACCCTTCGCCATTAAGGGAAAGGGGCAACACCATGCGGGCATGTCCCGCATAGCTGCCTATAAAAGCCCGCTTTCCGCTCGCCGTATCGCTCACCCCTCAGTCGGCCATGTCCCTGCAGAGAATCCTAGCTAGTAGCACTCCAGCCATGACTCGCACCTTCAAAGCTCCCAAGTTTTACGCCCGCACCTGTGCCATCAACCACACCGGCTTTCCACCCCTTCTTACTAATATGCTCACCAAAGCCTTTGGCTGTAAGGCTAGCCCCGATTACCTGGTGTTCCAATCGGCACCCGTCCCTCACCTTCATCGCTTTGATGCAAGAGTGCACATCAGCCTAGGTCCCGCAGATGGCCAGCCGTTGGTTTTTCAGGGTAGGGCTATGCCTACCTCTGATTTAGCCATTCAGGCCGCTGCCGTGGAGGCTATGCTTCACCTCCGAACTAGGTACCCGCATATGGCAGCGAGGCGGGATTTCCGCTTTTACCCCATTGTGACAGAAGTAGGAATGCAGCCTTCTCCCACTATCCAAGGAGATGACCCCACAATCGCTCGCCTGGTGCAGTATATCACCGCCCAGGGGATGATGATTTCCCAGATGCTTGCCGAGTTTAGAACTCCGGACAACGATGCGGTGCGAGTCGTCAAGGAAGCTTACCATGAGGCTCGTAAATTCGCATCTCAAGTCATTTGCCCAACGCCATCCGAACCAGTGCTACGCTCTCAGCCTGTGTTGTGGCCTAGACCCAACATCATCACCCTCGACAAGGCTCTTTTACGGATCCACCAGCAGCATTTGCTCGGATCAATTTCAGCCACACACCCAGCAGCCGAACCCCAACCCATAGTGTTGTCGGACGATGAAGATGGAGATTGGCTCAGTCTTCGTCCTCCCGGAGAGCCCCAGCAAGGCAAGTCCTCTGCATCACCTTAGTCACGCAGTGAGATGATCAGTCTGTGGTTCGTCCTCGATATGAGGATAGAACTATGTATCCCGGCATGAGTTTTTTCGTTTAGCGCATAGAGCGTTCGTGCTTTGTTGTATGCTGGTACTGTTGTAATCCGTATGCTGTGTTCTATGTATGTTTTCGTGCTTTGTTTTTGCTGTCTCTCTATCAAGCAGAAAGGTTTGACAGGGTTGACACTGTGTTGCTAACAAATTTTAATTAGTAGATCACATACACTAAAATAACATTGACTCATCCCAAGTCTTTAATAAAAGGGATAATTAGATTTATGCCCCTAGTTGTGTCCCACTCGTTTGTTTTACCCCTAATTCCCAAAAGTCACTGGTTCTGTCCAAGTCACTTTGCTCCTATTATGCTTTTGCCCTTTGACCATTTGACCATCAGTTTGAAAACTTCATAACTAATTCATACTAAATCAGAAAAATGCAAATAAGATACCAAAATGTTCAGAAAAACATCACCTATATGTTAGTGTCATTTGCGTTCATGAAAAAAGTGTTGGAAAGTTCCCATCCGAGTTTTAGCTCTTATGCTACCACCATGAATAGTAAAATCTAAAAAAGTTCAAAAATATTTTAAAAAAATTGGTGGCAAAGAATGACAACTGTTTTAAGTGCCTGCCAAGTTTCATCAGGGAATAACATTCATGGGTGTCGCGGCAAAAAAAACAATCAACACTCCAAAATAGATTATTTTTTTGCCACGACTTCCACGAATGACGTTCCCTAATGAAACTTGGCAAGCACTTAGAACATTTGTTATTCTTCGCCACCATATTTTTTTTGAATTTTTTTGAATTTTTTTAGTGTTCACTATTCATGGTGGTATCAAAAGAGCTAAAACTCGGATGTGCACTTTCCAACACTTTTTTCATGAACGCAAATGACACTGACATATAGGTGATGTTTTTCTGAACATTTTGGTATCTTATTTGCATTTTTCTGATTCAGTGTGAATTAGTTATGAAGTTTTCAAACTGACGGTCAAACGGTCAAAGGGCAAAAGCATAAGAGGAGCAAAGTGACTTGGACAGAACCGGTGACTTTTGGGAATTAGGGGTAAAACAGACGAGTGGGACACAACTAGGGGCATAAATCTAATTATCCCTTAATAAAATGCACGCTGGTGTAGGTATATGTATGCCAGGATTACATTTACGCACTAGCATTAAAACACTTTAGTATGATTTGTCTGGTGTGTTTTTCCGTTGCATGCTTATTGCATATGTATGTTTGCTAGTTTATATTATACTGCCTACTACACGCATACTCGGTCCAACCACGAGTACATTTGGGCAGTACTCGGGGAAATGCAAAGTCACATATCCGTATCTATCTGTGCATACACTGTGTGCCAAATTTTCAAATCCAGAGCCTCGCAGAGGCATTTCCGTCTGGAAATTCCTCGTCCCTAATTCTTTTCCCCGATTTCATTTTCAGAGAAACGCTGCCAACTTTATTTCACTCGATCCAGTACATCTACCCTGATACAGGTTTCACCCTCGATTCTACCTCGACACCTACGTTTCGTGGAGGAATCCGCGAAATTTTTCTCGGTGCCCCCAACCCCTTTGAATTTAACCAAAGGGTTAAAAATTTACCCGAGGTTTTTCCCCGGAGTGGTTATTCTTTCATTTGTGTTGTAAGCCTAGGAATCTCGAGGACGAGATTCTTTTTAAGGGGGGGAAGACTTGTAACAGCCCCAAAATTGGGTTATCAATTTTTGTGCTGTTATTCCTTCCTGGCACTCATTTTCAAAATCTATCTCCTGAGTTTGTTGGATGACTCTGATGATTCTTGTCATTTTCAACCTTACAAAACCTTGCTCATGTCTTTTTCAGTGGGCAAGACCTCATTTGCATCAGCTCAAATCCTCTCAAGCCCTAATTCCAAATTTTTGGAATTTGGATAGGTCCTTTGTGCTTACAAAGGAGCCATCATTCTCCTTGCTCTGTTGATCCTCCCAATTGTTCTTAGAGATCCTCCTATGTTTCTGAACCTTGGATATGCAAAAATATTGCTAAGTCCAATGCAATATTTTTGAATTATGATTTATTCCTTTTCTTGCCTTTCTGAGGAATAAAATCCAAAGGCATAGCTAGCCATCTCCTAAATTCATGAGAATTAGTCGAGTTGATACTTATGCCTAATCCAAGCTCTAGCAAGTATATTGGCCATAATTAAAGAAGGAAAATTGCCTTTTTCTTATTTTATGCCAATATTGCATTTCTGCCATTTTCCAAAGGAACTACTATTTTTATAGCAGAGAAAATTCCCACATAAATTGTGGAGCTTCTCCTTGCTATATAATCACTAGTTCCATCCTAATCTCATGTTCCTCAGTTCAAAAATTTGGCACATGATCCAATGCAAGTTTCTGCCTTCTCTGAAATTTTGCAAAGGAAGTGCTTTATTCCTAATTCCAATGGAGCTGTAATTTGGCAGGTTGATTAACATTGTTAAATAACCCATGGATACCAAAGATAAGCTCAATCCATTCATCCTAGCTCCTTGTGCAATTTTTCAAAGTTTCTGACCAGAATACAACTTTGTGAAGGAAGTACCTTCATAGGGTTTCCAAACGGAATGAAACTTTTCCATCCTCTCAAGTATCTCAAATCATTAGTCTCCACCCAAATTTAGTTCATTTAATTGAACTATGTGAGCACAGGAGCAATTCTTGGTATCTTGCTCCATTATGGCTGATAATTTTCCCAGGATTTCTCCTATCTATATGATCCATCTCCACAAGATTTTGGCTCATTTCATCTAGCCATTTGCCATGAGGATTTTTCTGAAGTTTCTGGGCAAAACTGATAGCTGTGAAGGAAGTACCATTTTGGCAAGTCCATTTGGTATGATATTTTTGCAGCATCTACCTATGATCAAATCATCAAGCTTTGCCAAGTGTTAGCTCAATCCATCACTCCTAGTGAGTGCTCCTTCATGATTTAGTTTCTGGGTCAAATTTAACAGTTGTACAGCAACTATGCTAAATACTTGACCAGCTTCATTATTCCTAGGACCGTAGTCCTTTCTACCCTAAGCCTCCTAGATATCAAATTTACCTTTTACCCTCTCTGGTTTAATCTCTGGAGTGTGGCCAAGTTTGCAACAGCAAACTTGTGGAGCTCGGTTTACTCAGCTCAGTTTGTCTCTGCCCATCTCCTTACCGTAGTAACACTCTCTCTTCGAAGGACTACGCGGTAGACATGAGCTGGCATCAGTAAAATAAACCGGAGCGCGCCTTGCCGGTGGTGACTATGAGGGCAGCCAACCAAAACGGTGGTCTAGACACTGTTGTCGTTGGCAGCGCTGCTCCGACCAGCCCTGGCCTCGCCATTAATGCCCAACAGTTCCCCCTCGACGTCCTCTTCCCGCTGGACCTCTGGCCGCCTTCGTTTTCTTCTCCGGCGAGCCATGCCAAGGACCAAACAGTACGCCACTATGGCCATCATGTTCTTCCTCGCCCCTGTCCGTTTCCTCCTCTCGTCCGCGAGCTCTGCTCAATTCCGTGAGCCTCTGGCGCTCGTCCGCACCCTCCTCGTCGCCTTCCCGCCGCTACCTGTGAGCCTTGGCCGCGCCTGCCGATGCTACGTCCCTCACCGGCGCGAGGACACATCGCCTGCAGCGTGCCAACTCCTCCCCTCCTTCCCGAGCTCTCCCCGCGGCTATAAATAGCGCCCCCGAGCTCTCTCGCAGTCCAAAGTCACTCCTCGAGCATCTCCCCAAGCGCAGAGCCGTTCTTTTACCACCACCGTCGCCATAGCCGCCGCCTCGGGTCTCTCCCGATTCCGACGATGTCGTGCTTCCCTCTCCGTTCTCTCACCACCACTGCATCCCCCATGCTCCAGAGAGCCGCCCCATAACCTCGGCCTCCTCTCTCCCTCACTAGAACCCCGTGTCCAGCCGAGCCCCAAGCCCCTCTCCGCCGTGTGCCCCGCTGCTTCTTCTCCCGCGCTCCTCGCCGGCAACAGAGCCCACCACGAGATGCGCCTTGTCCCCCCGAGCTCGTGGGTAGGTCGGCCATCGCGAGAGGTGGCCGGACGCGCCGGCGATCGCCGTCGGGGCGATCCCCTCCCGCTACCTCGCTCGACCCCGAGCGTGAGGTAGAAGAAGGCTAGGCGGGCCCCGCCACGCGTTGACCCCGCCTCGCACCCCGCCTGTCAGCCTCTGCGCGCTGACCGGGCCGGCTCGCTGAACTGGCTTAAGGGGAGACGCCCCGCGAGAATGCGCTTTCGTTTCTCGAAAGCGTATTTCGTCGCAGCTTCAGAGAGAAAGGCGTTTTCGTTTTCAGAAAACGTACTTTCTGTCGCCTGCGGTCAGTAATGCGCTTTCCCTTCTCTAAAAACGTATTTCCTTAGTGCGATTTCCATTTTAACCGACAAGGGCCTGTCTGTGAATATTTATTTTACAGATTAGTCCCTGTCAATCAAACGGCCGTATCTTTGCAACCACAACTCCGATTGAGGTGATTCCAATGCTCACGTTCTCTGTTTGTCGAGCTCTTTCCGTTGGTATCATTTTCATTATGTTTTCATACAGTGAAAATGACCATTTTTCCCTTGCTCGTAAACAGCCCCTCCGAGAGATAACTGTTTCCGGCAAATCGTTCCGCGATCGTTTCCCACTTCTTCCCGGAGTATTTGTCGACCCCCAGGCAAGCCAACCTCTTATCATGAGCCCCGAACTTGCACGTTGACTTTCCTTGCACCTTGTGTGTGTGTAGTTGCAGTTGTTTCATATCGTTTTCGTCTGTAGTTATTCCATTATGCCTGTCATGCATGCTTGTGTTTTCACGATATCGTTTGCCATGCTAATTAGAATGTTGTTATTGATAATCCCATGTCACTACTCTACTTTATCTGCATGTCATCATCATAAAATGTTATGAGGATTGTAATGCACCGTTGATATGCTATTACTTGGTATTGTCATGTTCTTTATGCTATAGTTGTGCACTTGAGAAGTTCAATATTGTGTTCATGCATTTGTATGATGTATGCTCATTGTTTCATTCATGTTCATGATGATGGAGAAGGAATTAAAATGACTTAATAATAAAAAACCTCCTCCGTCATCGATGGGGTCGAGTCATAGTGCCACCAAATCGAAATTTTTCAGTGCGGCCACATTTGCCTTTACGGGAAGGCCTTAATGCGAACTATTGTCATGCCTCTCGCCGGTGCCTCCAACTAGGGAAGGTTATGGGCATGCTTACCCTGATCAGGTAGGCGGACATAACCTTGTGTGCCCGTTGTTAAAGTTTTTGGTACCGGTCCCCGTGAGGGACGTTTTTGCCACGATGGTGGTCGTTGTGTCTTTGGTAGACACGGGGCCACCCAGGACTAGCCCAGTTGGGAGTGGGTCGGAGTGGCCGGGAGAGTGTCATGGCAGTAGGACGGTTTCGTCGGAATGCTGTTGGTCCACCCGAATGGGATGACGAGTCCATGGGTTCCGTGGTGTGGGTACAGTGTGCTACCTCTGCAGAGTGTATATAAAGTCTATCGATAGCAGCACGGTTCATAGTAGGTCCCACTATCAGGTATTGGTCGAAATGGAGGATAAACCGAAAATAATTAAGTTGGTAAATAAAGATGTGATAACAAGGATATGGTGACATGGACTATGAGATAGTCGTGAGAAGTCACGATGATGTTTGATATGATCACGGGACAAGGTCTCGATGAGTGTTGGAGACCAAGTGTTGGTCATGGTTGTGATCGCCGGAAAGATCACCGTTCGGTTGTGAGGCAACCCGTTGGTAAGAGTGTCCGAGGGACTCGGTGCATAAGTTTGGTTGCATTGCATGAGTAATATGTTGCATTTAAAAACCAAGGCAGAACAGAAGATGATTGCATAAAGTTAACATGCTATGTCTGCATTGGATATTATTGGTAGTTTATTTTCAGCATAGTTTCATGACGCCATGCCATGCTTTGATTGATATGTTAAATTATGCCATGATTGTGATGATATGCTATATTTTGCCATTGCCATGTTAGAAGCATGATCTTATATGCCATGTTAGTAGATGTTATGATTTTGTTCATGCTTAGTTGAATTTTTATGATGCCATGTTTAGTAATTGATATGAGATAGGCTCTTGCATGCGCTCGGTTCTCGCTTTGTCTTCTCCTTGTTTGGATGCTATGTATTTGGTTGTCTTGCAAGTACATTCAATGTACTGACCTGGCGTGTCATGCCAGTTTTGTAGGTCGTACCCGTATTGTTCGCTTGATCCGTTGTGCTAGGCCGTAACCTTGCCAGTCCTGTGAGTTGTGGAGCCCAGCCAGAGTTGATGAGCCGCCAAACCAAGACTTCCGTTGCCATTTAAATAGCCTTAGGGCTATGCCAGATAATTGTATTCATCAATGATGTAAGCTTATGCACATGTATTTGATGAATATTATTGTACCTAGAATGCTGTATTATGGACCTGTCGTGCGTCAGGTGTTATCCTGGGCTGGCGTGCGAAGGCTCCCTGCTCCATGCGGATCGGGGTGCCAGATCTTGCCACCTCTAGATGTTGCTCGAGAACATCAGCACATTCCAATTCCAATCCGTAATCATTCGGTAACGGCCATGCCGCACTGCTCGCAGATCTTTGTGTTAATGTTACTTCGTCCTGAAATGTTTCTATAAGTACACATGACTAGGGCAAAAATATAGTTACAGCAGTGAAGCAAGCAAGATAGACTATTTTGTACATGGCAAAACATGACTAACAATAATGTTACACGTCATGAAGCATAAGCAGGTGATATTTTAAAAATTATAAAAATGGTAGTTTGTGCAGCCTGCATACAGAAATCTCTCTTACCTCATTAGAGGAGCATGATGTTGGGGCCAAATCCAAAACACAGACAGGTTACAAATTTAGACAGCATGTTGCATATAAGTAAGCAAGCAGTTGTCCATTCTGTAGCTCAAGTAAAGTCTTAGGGAGCATATGAACAACAGAGGGATTCATACAACCCTACTACAACAAGCAAAGCTATGCAATCATTAGCCTAGTATAAGCTAGATTGTGAGCCTCATGCAGTAATAGTTGGTTAATAGACTTCAAAGCTTCAGGCACACTTCGCTAGAGTAATTAAATGGTAAGGCCTTTAATTATGTCAACTAATAGTTATACAAGTACCCAACATCAGGCATCATTATTTGGGCATCTCATTAACTGAGGACAAATAAAGCAATTGAAAAGAGCAAATTAACTATGCCTGAAACAAACAAGGAATTGAACTGTTGAGTTGGATACAGTAACTTACCTTAATGGTTGAACAGGCTCTACGCTGCACCTACTTCTCTTGCAAGGCTCCTTCCTAACATCTTGTACTTGGAAATCCTCAATCTTATATTCATTGCACCCCCTCTACAATCTGACACAAACTAGTTACTCGTCTCCTTGGAGGATAAGTATGCATACTTTCCAGTCTATGAACAACACAAAAGGATGAGATTATAACAAACCAACACCACATAATGAAACATGCCACATCTCTTGCACTTGCACACAAAGAAATGAGCATTTACTATGTGTGCACTACGTAAAAACTAGCATACCTTCGAACTAGATCTCCAGGTAATCTTGGAGAGCCTACTTTAGTGTACAACCAAACCTTTATGTCACCTATGAGTTAAACAAGCCCCCACTACAGCAGCCCTTAGTGTTTAAATCATTGACAAGCTCTGTTAGAGTGTTAGGTCAAGAATAGCAAGTAATGAAAGCAAACAGTTCTGGTATGGCTGGCTGATGCAAACGAGCAATTGAACAGATGTATCAAGAAAAGAAGCAAAGAAGGAGGCTTAAAGACCATCACATGACTGACCAGATTTAAGGGGCATTTAAACATCATGTGCAACGTATGAACTAACATAAACACTACATATTCCAGATTCTACAATGGAATGCACATGTATTAGGTTATGCCATGTATGATGATGCCTAAATGTACACTATAGCAGGCATGAGTGATTCATTATTGCACGCACAATTGAATTGCAGGTTAGGAGCCAGTTCTATTTCGTCTTTTCAGAGCTTATTGTCAAAATAAGCCATAAAAGATGTAAAGAAGTCATTTTTGAGTTATGGGCTTGGGCTCAACTTATTTTGCTTTGGAGGGGGGTGTTTCGGGTAGAAGCTCACTAAAAATTGAAGGGAAGGGGAATAGTGAAATGACTCTGTTGTCTGCCTATATTACACTCAAAATGCAATTGCCCTGCCCGCTTGCATCTCCTCTCCCTTTCCCTCTACCTCGATCCCCTGCCTGCAGCGATAGGGTTCCTCCAGCGAGCCGTTGCCACTGGCACCTTATTCCCCCTCCCCTCCTTCCAGGCCGTGGCCTTGAGGTGCTGTTGAAGGATGAGCTCATCCAACAAGGTGAGGATCTCCTCTGATTTTTTGCCAAATTTTCATTCTAATCCACTATACGATGAATTGCTATGAGCTGCTTCTGCTGCTGCTATATGATGCATTGCTATGAGCTGCTTCTGCTGCTGCTATATGATGCATTGCTATGACCTGCTCCTGCTGCTGCTATATGATGGGTTGCTATGAGCTGCTGCTGCTATATGATGAATTGCGATGAGCTGCTGCTGCTGCTATATGATGAGTTGCTATAAGCTGCTCCTGCTGCTGCTATATGATGAATTGCTATGAGCTGCTTCTGCTGCTGCTATATGATGAATTGCTATGAGCTGCTCCTGCTGCTGCTATATGATGAATTGCTATGAGCTGCTACTGGTATATGACTGGAGCTTATATTCACATGTGCTTATTTTCTAAGGATAACTCGTAATAACTGTCCCTAAGAAACTTGGCCAATAGAACTGACATACAAATAACATGTCACGATGATTGCAATGGAGGAGTGACCTACCATACCACACTGTATAGGCTCACCGCTACCTCTCCTTTTTTGCGATGTTCCATGAAATAGCCACATACATCTTGTACTTTTTCATTGTGTTACCCTATCTGCAAGTTGACACGTCTAATTTCAGACATCTCTACATGATAATACATTGCATAGCCCTTGCGCATATTTAAACCACCAATTAACGAATGTGTGCGTAGCATAAATTAGCCATGACTCTGTGTGCTGAACTAGCAGGCACTCTAAGGGAGCCTAATGTAGTGCACTGGAATTCCTACATGCCACCTACGATTTTGTGAAATGTACTACCTCTGTTCCTAAATATATGTCTTTGTAGAGATTCTAGTATGGACCACATACAGATGTATATAGATGCATTTTTGAGTGTACATACACTCATTTTGCTCCATATGTAGCCTATAGTGGAATCTCTAGAAAGACTTATATTTAGGAACGGAGGTACGAGGTAGTATCATGTATGACCTCTACATATCTAATTTAGCAGCTAGTAGTAGAAATCATTGTCTGCACAAAGGGATTACTAGTCGAAAATCCTAGCAAAGCATGCTGGCAGGCACACAACAATACAAGAGAGAGAGAGAGAGACGCACTTATAAGATCATAGCAATGCCTCAGTCCAGGATCTTGGTTGGCCAAGCTGTTAGATCCAGAAGAAACATCGTCCTTGTAGTTTTTGCCAGCTGCATAACAGGTAACAATGACATTTTAGTATATTTGAAGTACATCGGGCAGGTGATGCTGGACGGGCTTAAAGGAGAAGTACCTAGGCCGTGGCGGGTGCTTGGCATGTTGCCAGACGGTGGGAATCAGGTTAGAAACGTCAAGGGTAATGATGCTGCGCTGGTTGTCGGGGTCTCGTAAGGATATCTAGAACCGTCGAGTAGGGTGTTTGTGGAGCGGCTCCGGTAGGGTGGACTATGGTGTGGGCGAAGCGGATCTGTGGCCGTGGACGAGGGCGTCGGTGAAGCTGCTCCGGTGGTTGGGTTAAGTATGGTGTCAACGATGCGGATCTGTGGCCATGGACGGGGCGTCAGAAGCTACTCCAGTAGGTTGGATGTAACATCCCAAAATTCAAAATTTTGGAATGTTATATTAAATAAATAGTTTTGATTGATTGTTTGATTGTTGTGTGGTTGCTTGTGTGTAACCGAGTGAATTTTGAAACTTTTTGAAATTTAAATGAGAGGGAATAAAAGGACTTTCCCAAACTTTCGTTTTTCGTTTATGATCTCCATGAATTCAAATGATTTTCAAATACAAAACCCTAGAGAGAAGATGACATAACTTCCTCCATTTAATTAAATGAAAAGGGTTGTTGAAAATATTTGAAGTTCATTTGAAAATATTTCAATTCAGAAACTTTATGCAACTAAATGATTTTCATGAGAGAAGATAAAATGACTTCCTCAAATTATATGAAATATGAGTTGGAAGTTTCAAAGAGTCAAATTTAAAGTCCCTTTGAAATTATTTTCAATTTGGAGTTATGTGGGTTTTCTTCAAATTATTTTTCTCCAAAAATAAGATATATGGAAAATAGGGTAAAATGATTCCCTACATCAGAAAATTGGAGAAAAATGAATTTGAAATTATTTTGGTATTTTAAAATAATTTTATTTGGTTTTTAAATGAACCAGAAGCACTCTTTGTTTTATTAAAAAAATTGTGGATTTTTTGGTGCTAGAAAAACGTTCATGTTGTAGAAAATCTTTTTCTGAAAATTTTGATATATTATATGCCTATATAATATTTTTACTTCTTTTGTTTTATTATTTTTGTTTGTTTGTGTTTAAAAAAAACTTCCCTCGAATTGGGTCGGCCCCGCTCCCGGCCAGGCCACGGCCCAGCCCTGCACCGTCTTCCTCCCGACGTGCCCGACCGGGACTTCTCCCGTCGACTCCGCCGCCGCGCCGTGACCGCCTCGGCCTCCGTGCCCCCTCCTCCACGCAAGCCTCTGCCCCCTCCTTATACACTCCGCCCGCCTCGGCCTCTCTCCTCTCCCCTCGCCTCGCCTCAAATCTCGTCGCAACTGCCGCCATCGCCGGACCTCGGCGCCGCCGCTGCTGCAGCCACTCCGCCGCCGCCCGACCCGCGCCGCCGCCGGCACGCCGCTGTACCGCAGCCACCGCGCCTCGCCACCGCCCCGCCCTCGCCGACGCGGGAAGCCGCCGGACCCGATCCGCCCCGAACCGGTATAAACCCGCCCGGTTCGCGGGTTTTCTTTTAGTTTTGTTTCGATTTCTTTTTGGTTTTTATATAAACTGGCTTTTTTAGGTTAGATTATTTAGTGAACGTTCGCTGGTTAGGTCTTCGCAGCGAACGAATTCATTATTTTAGTTTCCGTAGTGAGCGTGCGTCCGTTAGCTCTTTTGTCTCGTAGTCAGGGACCTAGTTGCAATTAGTTTTTCTTACACTTTAGCCCTTGCTTTTCAATCTATCACAACTTTTTGCTTGTTTATCCAAATTCAGTGAAACCAATGCCCACTTCTTCATTATGATCCCCTCTATCCAGATAATCAACTCAAACATATTTTTGATAGTTTTAAAATTTGTATTCAAACAGATTTGTGTTTGAACTTTGTTTGATCGTAACTTGAGTTTTATAACTCCGTTTGAGTTGATTCTTTTTGCAAATCGAAGCTTTTGACCTAAAATTTCTGATAAGGCCAAATCCACCTAATTTTGGTACTGTCGGAAAATGTTTTCTGTTGCAAGCGTTTTTTGCTTGTTTTCGAAGTTTTCCAAAATCTTTTCTTCGATTCTTTTGCATGATTGCTTACGTGTGGTTACTATTGCTTGCTTACGATAGATTGAACGGAGTGTGATGAGTAGAACTATCAGGAGTTATGAGTGCGAATCATCTTCATCAACAGTACAAGGCAAGTTCACACTTTGATCATACCCCTTTATTACCCAGTTTTTATGCATTAGTTTCAATTCTCAAACACTGCATGGTTAGGACTTGATAACATGTGGGTATCGGGAAGTAGTTGATGAGGTAGAACCTATTGTCTTTTTATTCCAAACCCTGGGAGTTACTACGTTATGTCTATACCTCTATGCTATGCTCGTAGACGTGGATTGGTTTGATTGTATTCATGAAAGATGTGAGAGATTATTGTTAACTAAGGGTTAACTTAAGGTGCCTACTTTAATACACATTTCGGTAGATTGGTTGGGGCACCCTGGAGCACCCAGTGGTTTTCCTGGGCACCTGGAGAACCCAGTGCTTGCCCAAGGGGATCCCGGAGTACCCGTGTGATCACCCTATGGAATGCCACCCAGGTTCAAAGGGATCATAAGATTATTCATGTTAGAAACTTCTGTGTGCAGCTACAAGCCATTATGGGCTCTGCCATAGTTGAGTAAGTTGTGGGAATCCTTTCCATGATGGGCTAGCAGATGTAGGGGATTGTAGGTGTACCGGCCTATGTATCGGTTAAGGGGACCTCTTCGGAAATACTGTGTCTGGGTCATCCGTTTCTCAAACATCAGGTAGTGCGAGAAATCCAACGGAGGAGATCGAGTCTTGTGGGGAAAAGTGCGCAAACATCTGCAGAGTGTACAAACTAATCATGATTAGCTGTGTCCCTGGTTATGGACATCTTGAGTATCTGGTACTTGAATTATTGATTTGATCTCGTCACGTTACTTAAATAAATTGTTGGGTTATTAATGTTAATTTGGGATTGAGTTGGGGTTACCTTCTCAATGTTTTCAACAAACTTTGTAGTTAAATAAAATTCATTCCTTTGTAGTAGAGAAAAATTGGCTTTATGCAAAAATTAAACTTAGAGCCTCCACCAGCCAAATATGCATGTAGTGATAGCCATTATTCTGCATTGCTCTACCGTGTGAAATTGCCAGTACATTCAATGTTCTGACCCCTTTGTGGCTGCAACGTCTCATGTTGTAGGCTCTTACGACGAGTAAGTGATACGTTAGGGTTACGATCTCTACACTCAACTTTGCCGATGGTGTTGATGGGAATCCACAACCTTGTTGTTACTTCTGCTATATGGATTAAGGTAATAGTATTTACGTTACTTTATACATGTGATTTACCTTTGTTATAAATCCTCGAGTACTGTGTGTGTCAGCATACCGATCCAGGGATGACACATAAGCACAAAGACTTGACCGTCTGAGGTCGGGTCGCTACATTGGATGAGGGTGCGACGAAGCGGATCTGTGTCCATGGACTTGTGAATTGGCAAAGCGGCCCCAGTAGGGTTGAGAATGGTATAGGCGAAGCTACTCTAGTAGGATTGACAATGGTGTCGGCGAAGCGGCTCTAGTAGGGTTGAGGAAGGTGTCGGCGAAGAGGATCACAGGCCGTCGACGGGGGCGTCGGTGGGGCGGCTCCAGGGGGTGTGGACGAAGCATCTCCGGTGGGGAGTACGAATGAGCCACTGTAGATGAGTTGCGGTTGACGAGAGTACCGATGAAGCAGATCCGACACCGTGGAGAAGGCTGACACTGAATGGGTTGTGGTACAGTGGTGGATGAGCAGTCTACTTGTTTCTAGTGGAGGCGGGAGGGGTAGATGCGGCCGCAGAAGCAGATCCGGCGAAGTGGACGCCGCTGGCAGTGAATGGGCTCTGGTCGCCGGTGGATGAGCACTACAAGAAATATGTCAACTTGTGACCCTCACTGTTGGCCGCTGAAAGGTCATTGTTTTTCATTTGCGACCTTTTTTTGACCAAAAACAGAAGGTCAAAAGCTGGCGGTCGTAAACTGAAATTAACGACCTTCTGTAAAAGGTCGTTGGTTCTTCGACCAAAATTTTGGTCACTAGCAGCCTCCCCAGACCACGTACGCATCCAGCGTGGCAAGCGGATGTGGCACAAGAATCAGCCCGGTCCAATTCGGTTTTCTACATGGGCCTAGCCCAACAATTTGGCCTTTTTAATGTACTTTTTTCCTGTGCTTTTAATAGCTACATGGGTCTGACCCAACAATTCAGCCTTAGATTTCTTTGCATGGCCCTTTTAACAGCAGGTTTTCTTTTTGATGATGTATTTTTCTGGGCCATTTCTTTCCTGGGCCTCTCATGTTTTTGCCTAAAAAATAATCGTCCAATATAACCTGGGCCTAGCCCAGTTCCGAAAAAATTGATCCAATCCAAAAAAAATTATTATGCCATTTACATTACAACACATCACACCACAAGCTGTCTTGGGCCTAGCCCAGTTCTGATACATTTTCAAAGCAGCGTGCAATGTTATTATATTACAACCATTCATTCCAGCAATACTATTTGAGGCTGGCGGGCTGGCTGAGCTACTACTGACTGACTGCGGGCTAACTAAGTTTTTACAAAAGGTGAATCAGAAACCTAACGCTACTGCATTTGCGTGGCGCTGCTGAAATACTCCAGGATCGTGAAAAAAATAGAACTAGCCTATCTGGTACTTCACAGCAACCAAACATGTAATCTGCTTAATGGAAAGATTTCTTCTCCAAGTCCCGCTCTCCCTTAGCAATGACAGGCTGATGAAAAATATCTTAGCATTCAAAAGAGAAGAAAAGGTATGTCACTGATAGAAGAAACATTACAGAGTACTTCTAAAATAAAAACTAAAGATACACCAGTATATTATCATTCTAGTTATTATCTTTTTTTAACCAGATCATTCTACTTATCTAGAATATGGCTATTCATCAAAATTGGGAATTGAACTGGCACATATGACAAACTTAGGGGCAAACGAGCATGGAATGTTTCACATACATCACAAGGTTTAAAGACCATCATTTAAAGTTACAGCAGATCGAAGTTCCATTTGAGTATAAGGAATAACATTCATATTCAATCAATAGTTCCTATTAAACTACCAGGTGCATGATTGAATTAAATAGACACTAGCTATTCATCTTGCCATCTACCGTAACAAAGAAACTATGTTAAAGTTAATTCAGGTTTACTAATGTGTGTGTCACATGATACATGCATCAGGCATAAGGACATCAAGCATTAGGCCTATATCTGTTCAGCAAGACGAGTACATACCTTTGTGTCGATGCAATGGATGGGGCTGCAGTTGAACATATGGTCCGCACATCGTTGACACTAGACGTCGCATGTACTTGTCCATTTAGAAGTATGCCATGCAAAATGTTACACAAGCAGGTATTAGCATAAAGTAGAGGTTCTACAATACATGCAAGCTTTAGATATGAAGGACCAAGCAAACTATTCCTGAAAATATCTAAAGTTACAGGAAAGCATGTATTGGTCAATTAGCACGACATGAGTAGATCACATAACTAAGTAATTTAAAATCCAGGAAAGAGAGAGCTCACCGTGCCATAACTAGACACGTTCCAACATAAAAGAAAAAGCAATTATAGAGGTGTGACTTTAGGTACAAACATAGCAAGGCCACAACAGCCACACAGTCACTTAACTACAATGATTCTTCCTACTGGCATCCTTAGAAGTGAAAGCTTCTGCTAACCACTCTATTACTTCATAATGTCATGGCATGTCAATATATTCAGTAAAATAAATATAGTAGTAGGTATGTAGGACAACAACACGCATTGCCCTTATCACACAAGAGGAGGCTCCCAATGTATCTACCAACAGGAATCTTAAAACACATCCATCAACTCTTTTCATTATCTTGGCCAAGTTAATACTCGCTCACTTAGCTATTGCATACCCATAAGTCAAAATAATACAGCACAACAACTAAACAACCTCGGGCATTGTGGATTCCGAGTCCAGTGACGAATGAACAAGCAAGTTTCGTATATACAGAGGTTCTTGTGGAGGGTGCGGGTGAACTCATGGAGCGTCGGGGGCACTGTCGGGTGGTTGGTGGGACATATGCCAACGGATGGCTTATCATTGTGGGTGCCAATAAGACGTCGCCGGTGCCTGGAAACGGGATGAGGCAAAGACATGCACGCCGGCGGATCTTACCCAGGTTCGGGGCTCTCCGAGGAGATAACACCCCTAGTCCTGCTCTGCGGGGTCTCCGCATGATCACTAGATCAGGAAAGGTAGCTACAATCGCTCCTAGAGCTGTTGGGTGCAAGGGAGAAGAAGAACAAGGCTAGCTCTCACTTCTCTCTCACTATGGTGTGTGTGCTGTGTTCAGAAGCCAACCCTTTGCATGGGTGCTCCGGGGGGTTTATATAGGCCTACCCCCCGGGGGTACAATGGTAATCCGGCTGGGCACTGGTCCCAGCCATCAGTGTCTACGCTCGCCGGCTTCTCCGCCGGCTGTTGGGTCCCGCCGACTGGTGGGTCCCGCCGGCTGCCGGCTTCTTGGTCGACAGGCCGGCCCCACCGCCTAGGGTCTTGTCGGCGGCTGCTTACTGTAGCCTCGCCTCTGATGACGAGGGCTTTGTCGAGGTAAGCGTGGCTACAGTGGGCCGCCTCGGGGGCTCTCACTGTAGCCTTACCTCGTCTTGTCTCCTTAATGGGGCTCCTGCTTCGAGGAAGGGGGTAGCCGGCTTCTGGGGGCCGGCTACGCCCTCGGCCGACTGGGGGAGGCCGGGCCGCCTCCGCGCCTCTCTCTGGCGGAAGGGGCCCGCCGCCTGCGGGCCGTACAGGAGTCGGTCGTGGATGACGTTGAGGCTGGCATGGCTACAGTGCCGAGCCGAACAGGAGACGGTCATCCCGTACGGCCTCCTGTGGCCATGCCTGCCTCGGGCCTCGGGGGTAGTGGGCCGCACTGTGGCCACACCCCGTCTTGTCACCGTTATGTGGGTGTAGCTTTGGTGGTTGTGGTCTCGGCCGACTGCTTGGAGTCGGCGCTCTTCTTGGCCGGCTCCCTGGAGTCGGCCACCCCGTAGTTGTCCTGGGGGGAGGTCGTTGAGGCTGGGTCGCCTTCCGGGAGTCGGCTTCAGAGGTAGCCGGCCAGGGAAGGCGGCCCAATGCATGGAGTGCTTGGAGGCCCGAAGGCCTGATAATTTTTTCAGAAGAACCAGGGGCAGTCGGTTAGGCTACCCGTGGCCATTTACTCCGACAGTAGTCCCCGAAGCTGATTGGGCTTCGAGGTGGAGTAGGGGTTGAGAAGCTCGATCAGCTTCCTATCTTGACAAGTCGGCAGCTGGGAGCCGGCTTTGGTTAGGCGTGCCGCCTTGGTCGAAAACTCCGGAGTCGGAGGGCGGGAGCTCGCTAGCGTGTGCACCGGGCCGCGGGCCGGCCACTTGCCGTCTGCGAACCACGTGGCCTCCCTTGGCCAGAAAGCCTGCCAGCCCACGCGCGTGACGGGACGTCGCCGCAGGGCGGGGGCCCGCCACGTCCGCGCCCGGGCCCAGGCGCGGATTCTCTGTATCCCGAAACCGCCCGCACGTCTCCTTGCGGCAGTTTCGGCTCGCCTTTAGGGCGCAATAATCGCGGGGCGTGGGGGGAATGGGTGCAGTTAATCCCACGTCTCCCCCACGTCCGGCCTCTTTGGCCTCGCCTTGAGAAGCTATAAGTAGGGGGAGGTGGAGGGCGGCAGGCCCTCGCACGCTCCTCCTACTTCCTCCATCTTCTTCGCTCGCCGTTTCTCGTAACAGCGCCTCGCCGCCGCGCTCTTCCACCGCACGTTCCTCCGCCGCCGCGCTAGTTTTCGCCATGCCTCCCGCCACGGAGCAGTATGGCGGGGATTGGGACGGCTCCAACATCCACGAAGATCACATCGAGTTCCTCCGCAACACTCAGCGGCTGCCGGCCGCGGACAAGGTGGAGGTCCGCCTTGCGCCGGCGAGGGAGATTACGCCGGAGCCGCGGGAGGGCGAGCGGGTGGTCTTCCGCTCGCACTTCTTGCGCGGCATCAGCCTACCAGTGAGCGCCTTCTTCCGCTCCTGGCTCGATTTCTATCAGCTCCAGCCGCACCACCTCACCCCAAACGCGGTGGTGCTGCTATCCGCCTTCGTCACCCTGTGCGAGGGCTACCAAGGCGTCCTCCCCACCCTCGAGCTCTGGGGGGAGTTCTTCCAGTCCAAGCTGGGCACGCGCATGCAGGGCGTGCCGGCTCAGACTGGCGCCTTCATCGCGTCGCGGAGGTCGGTCGCCGACAACCCCTTCCCGTCATCACGCTGATCCAATCAGTGAAGAAATGGCAAAAATCGTACTTCTACGTGCGGAACATCGCCCCGCGGGGCGACTACATCAACCTGCCGGCTTACGTAGCCGGCCCTCCGGCGGGCAGGCGGCCCCAGTGGTCCTTCCGGGCCGTGACTCTGACGCCGGCCGGGTCCGCCGCCGTCGCCCGAGTGCGAGAGCTGACCCAGTCGGAGGGCTTGACGGGGCCCGACCTGCTGGCCGCATTCGTCACGCGCCGGGTTCTTCCGCTCCAGAGCCGGCCTCATCTGATCTGTCAGATGAGCGGCCAGCTCGATCCGAGCCGAATGTGCACCAAGGAGATGCCGCGCGAGGAGGTCGCCTATATGGTGAACTACCTTGCGAACTGCAAACTCACCGAAGAGTGGCAGTTCGGCAAGGAGCCATATAGCCGAGCCAATCCGCCGCCTACGGTATGTTCTCCTTGTCTCTTTTTCTTTTTCCTTGCTTTGTTGCCGAGTTCCTCTTGGCCGACTCTAACTTAGTCGTTTCGTTTTTCGACAGAGTCCTCTTCTTCGGCCGGCCAGCGGGTCAGACGCGGAGCGTCGATTCGTCCCCGACCGGACCGAACATGATCTGGAGGACCCCGACTTGGGGGCGGCCGGTATAGACGACAACATCGAGCCGGGCGGTGGGCAAGCCGGCGGCAAAGCAGGTGGCTCCGGGTTCGGAGTCACCTTCGACGACTGGCCGGACGACGATGAGGCCGAAGTCGCCCCGCGCCGCCAGCCGGCGTCTGGACGCGGCGCGGGTTCCTCCGCTGCACCGCCTGCTCGGGGCGGAGGTCAAAAGCGTCGCGCCGCCCAAGGTTTGTTCGGTAGCCGGACGAAGAAACCCAGGGGCGGGGTGGCAGCCACCAGGCGGGAGGAGGCGGCTGCGAAGGCAGCTCGCTTCCGCAAGATGGTGAAGCAACCGCAGACCGTGTCGGCGTCAGTTTACTTTCTTTCGTATACTCTTTTTCTTTCTTTTCTCTGGTGGTTCCTGAACCCTTGTATTTTTCTCCAACGATCAGAGCTCCGCTGTCGCTTGAGCGGGCGGCTGCCGCCTCCGTCGTTGAGTCGCCGAGGGGCTCTGGGAGCACCACCCACCGCGTGGACTCCCGTGCCGACCTTCAGGAGGCGACAGAAAGGAACGCGCGGGAGGCGCGGGCGGAGCGAGAGGCGAGGGAGGCGGAGGCACGGAAGGCGGCCGCCGCCCAGGCGGCACGGGAGGAGGAGGCGGCGAAGGCACTCGCCGATGCCGTAGCCAGGGCCCAACAGAGGCTGCGACCGCGGCGGCGGCGGGGGAGGTTTTGATGGTCACCCCGCTGCGCGTCATAGCGCCTGGGGACATGGAGCCCTCGCCAGAGGGAGCCAACAGCGACCAGCCAGGGCTGGGGGGAAGCGACGACGTCATCATCCTGGAGAGGGCGCCGGTGCCGACCCCGCCAACTGGTGCGGCTCAAGGCGGCCAGCCTGATCAGCCGCCTGCGCAGTCGGCGGGGGGCGAGCCGGCCGCGAGGGCTGAGATGGCGGTCCGGATTCCGTCGAGCCGGCGCGCGGGGAAGGCCGCGTCTGAGCCGCAGCCGGCCGTGGGCTCTAGCTCGTCGGCCCGGGATGCGGAGGCTGCCAGCGCTACCTCGGGGTGGATGCCAGGCGGAGGGACGGCCGTGGTGAACGTGGCTGCACAAGACGTCCGGACCCGGCTCCAGGGCCAAGCTGCGGCGCTGAGGTAGTTCACCGACGAGTTCCTCGCGACGCGGGCGGCCATCTGGGTTAGTATTCCCATCTTGCTTCTTCTTGATCTTGATTTTTTCTTGATCTTGATTTCTTCCATGGGGGCGCGTCAGCGCACCCACTGGGTGTAGTCCCCGAGTTCCGAGCCGGCTACTGAGCAGGCGGCTTGGAACTTCTTGGTGGATTTGCCTTTGCTATTCTTGTTCTTACTTCGATCTTCTGTCCATCTTGAAGGACTACCACAACCTTCGAGCGGCCGCCTTCAACTCCCAGGCTCGGGAGCTGACTCAGAAGACCGCCGACCTTACTGAGAGCCGAGGTACGTGCTTTGTTCTTTATCTCATGTGGGGGCGCGTCAGCGCACCCACTGGGTGTAGTCCCCGAGATTCGGGCCGACTGCTGAGCAGTCGGGTCGGATCTTCCTTGACGACTTCCTCTTACTTGTTCTTTCTTTTTCTGCCGCCTTTGCAGCGGCCAACGCCAGTCTGAGGGCACAGCTGGGGGAGTCTCAGACTGCCCTTCGTGCCAAGGATGCCGAGCTCGCCGCCTTGGTGCAGGAACGCGACCGCCTGGCCAAAAAGTTGGCCGACCAGGAGGAAGGCCACAAGGCGGCACTGAAGGCTGTGCAGGACCGCGAAGCCGCTCTCCAGGCCGAGTACGAGACGGAGGCGGCCGGCTGGGCTGAGGCCAGGCAGACTCTGATCTCTGGTTATGGCCAGATCGAAGATCTGGTTGACGGTAAGCCGCCTACCTCTTCGTCCTTTCTTGCCATCTGCCACTTTGGCTCTTTTTCTGATTTGGTGCTCTTTTCTTCTTCTTCTTCTTTCTTGCGCAGAATATTTTCCCGGCTATTCTACTGCCGCCAACCAGACCATCGAGGCCCGCCGCCAGGCGCGGAGGCAGGCTGGCTTCGAGATTTCGCCAACCGCCGGCCGTTCGCTGGAAGAGCAGCTCCTGGCGATCCAGGCCCGCATCCAGCCGGCTCACCGACTGCTCCGCCGGCTTCAGCGTGCCGGGGCGCAAGTCCTGGCCGCCCTCTGGCCCGGCCAAGTGGTTCCTCGCACCCCCAGTCGGACTGCCGACTGGCTGGAGGTGGCAGTCGGCCGCTTCGAAGCTTGGAAGGCCTCGGCGGCTCGCTCCGGCGCCAGGCGGGCGCTGGAGTTCGTCAAGGCCTGGTATCCCGGCCTGAGCCTGGACCAGCTAGCTACCTGGCGGCAGCAAGCCGACACGGAGCTGGAGCCGGCGCGGCCGGCTATCATCCGGCGGGCTTCGGCGATCGCCGATTACACCGACACCAGCGTCTTCGCCCCCGAGGTAGACGACAACGGTGTCGCCCAGCCGGAGGAGTGGTTCGGGCTGAACCCGGCGGACGGTGAGGACTCGGCGGAGGAGATCGACTCCAGCGACGAGGGCGAAGAGGAGGAGGAGGAGGGTGAAGACGCCGAGCCGGCTGGTGGGGCAGCCGGCCAGCCTCAGCCTGACCGTACCTCCAGCACTACGTCGCGAGCGAGTGCATCGCCTGCCGGTGGTGGTGGTCAAGCCGAGACCCGCTAGGCGGCCACTCCTTCAGCCGGCGGGGCCGTCTCGACCGACCAGCTCGGCCTCCGCGCCGCGCCCTAGTCTGCCATCTTTTGTTTTCCTATCTTGTTACTTTTGGAACAATGTTTGGTTAAGTCTGCACAATTCCACCCACTGGGTGTATTCGAACTTATGTCTGTTGCCAGCCTGTTGGGGGCTTTATTGGTATATATAACTTATGCATTTGGCCTTTCCTTGTACTTTTGCTTTTTGTCCTTCTGCTGTTTCTGTTGCCGCCCTCCCTTGGTTGCCGCCTCCCCAGTCCAACAGTTGCTCTGCAATCTCTAGCTGGAGGAGTGCTTGGCCAATTGGGGGGGCAGTACTTTAGCTTTGCTGGACTAAAGCTAAGTGTTTAGGAAGCCCAGCCGGCTGTTCTGGCAGCCGACAGGCATGTTTGGAGGCCGTCTCTTTGCTATATAGGTTCGTTGTTCCTTAGCCATTTTTCGTGTGGGCATCCTTTCTGCCTTGCCTCTTGCTAGTCGGACAGTCGGTTCTTCGAGCTGCAACTTGCAACAAGAGGGGACTCGGGAGCCGGCACACTACTTTTCCGACTTCAGGTAGAACTTTCAATATAGCTCAAGGCGGCCAGTCCCCGGGCCGACTAGTCGAACCCGGTGGCAGACAAGAATTCAAAATGTAATAATACATTCATGGATATGACACTTGTCATTCATAGATGAACAAGGGCAGTCCCCGAGTACTGCTCGGGGGGCCTGTTGGTTTGTACTTAATACAAAAAATGGGGTAGCATGATACATACTGCTTTCAACTGTAAAATCGTCTCAGGAGGTTTGCGTTCCATGGTCGCTCCGACTCGTTGCCAGAGTCGTCTCTCTTGCGTGCTCTTGGTTTTTGCGCATCGATCAAGTAGTAGGAGTCGTTGCCGAGTGCCTTGCTGACGACGAAGGGGCCTTCCCAAGGGGCCGAGAGCTTGTGCTGGCCGACTGTTCGCTGGATAAGCCGGAGCACAAGGTCGCCCTCTTGGAAGGATCTTGGCTTGACCTTACGGTTGTAGTAGCGGTGCAGCCCTTGCTGGTAGATGGCGGACCGGCTGAGTGCTAGCAGCCGGCCTTCTTCCAGTAGGTCCACGCCGTCTTCTCTTGCTTCTTTGGCCTCCTCCTCCGTGTACATGGTGATCCGAGGCGAGTCGAACTCGATGTCTGTTGGGATGACAGCCTCGGCACCGTACACGAGGAAAAATGGAGTGAAGCCGGTTTACTTGTTGGGTGTAGTGCGCAGGCTCCAGAGGACAGCCGGCAGCTCTTCGAGCCAGCAGCCGGCCGATCGCTCCAGTGGTACAACCAGTCGGGGCTTGATGCCGGAGAGGATGAGTCCATTTGCTCGCTCGACCTGGCCGTTTGACTGCGGGTGGGCAACGGACGCTAAGTCCAGTCGGATGCCCTGCGTCGCGCAGAAACGTGCCAGTGCTCCTTTGGCGAAGTTCGTGCCGTTGCCGGTGATGATGCTGTGCGGCACGCCGTACCGAGTAGTGATGTCGGTGATGAATGTCACAGCAGTCGGCCCGTTCAGCTTCTTAATCGGCTTTGCTTCGATCCACTTTGTGAACTTGTCCACAGCGACTAGTAGATGTGTCAAGCCGCCGCGGGCTGTCTTGAAAGGTCCCACCATGCCCAGTCCCCAGACGGCAAAAGGCCAGGTGAGGGGAATGGTCTTGAGTGCAGAAGACGGCAGGTGTTGCTTGGAACTAAAAACTTGGCATCCTCTGCAGCTCTTGACTATTTCTTCAGCATCAACCAAGGCGGTCGGCCAGAAGAAACCATGGCGGAAAGCCTTGGCCACAAGTGATCTTGAGGCTGCGTGGTGGCCGCATTCGCCTTGGTGGATGTCTTTGAGGATTGCCACTCCTTTTTCTGGCTCGACACAGCGCTGGAAGACCCCAGTGACGCTGCGCTTCACGAGCTCTCTGTTGATTATTGTATATGTTGCGGCTCATTGTTGCACCAGTCTCGCTGAGATCTCATCAGCCGGCAGCTCTCTGCTGACTAGGAACTTGAGGATGGGCTAGCCCATGACGGAGCTGTGACTTCTTCTTCTGTCAATGTAGCCACCATGACTCGGGTGGGTGGGTTGGGTGGCGTGGAGTTGGAGTCGGCCACCGCTTCTTGTGTCGTTGCAGGCCCTGGGCCGACTGCTGCAGTCCCCGGGCCGGGTTCTGAAGTCCCCGAGCCGGGTGCGACTAAGGCAGTCCCCGGGCCAGTTGTCGAAGTCCCCGTGCCGCCTGCAGGGTTTCTCCAGTGACGCTGCGCTTGACAAGCTCTCTGTTGATTATTGCATATGCTACGACTCGTCGTTGCACTAGTCTTGCTGAGATCTCATCAGCCGGCAGCTCTCTGCTGACTAGGAATTTGAGGATGGGCTGGGCCCATGATGGAGCAGTGACTTCTTCTTCTGTTAGTGCGGCCACCATGACTCGGGTGGGTGGGCCGGGTGGCGTGGAATTGGAGTCGGCCACCGCTTCTTGTGTTGCTGCAGTCCCCGGGTCGACTGCTGCAGTCCCCAGGCTGGGTTCTGAAGTCCCCGGGCCGGGTGCGACTACGGCAGTTCTCGGGCCAGTTGTCGAAGTCCCCATGCGGCCTGCGGGATTCCTCCAGTCGGATCCGGCTGTATCTGGCGCAGGCGGTACGAAGATGGAATCCGACTCTAGAGACGGCTTGATGGACGGCTTGAGGAGGCGCTGGAGGAAGACGCCAGTCGGTATGGCCTGTCGGGTGGAGTCGATCCGTGCTAGGGCATCTGCTTGGTCGTTGTCGGCCCTTGGCACGTGGAGGAACTCGCACCCTTGAAGTATCCGCTGATCTGCTGGACGAGGAATCGATAGCTCGCCATGTTCGCGTCCTTGGCGTCCCAGTCGCCAGACGACTGCTGGACCACCAAGTCTGAGTCGCCGTAACACAGGATCCGGCGTATGCCAAGCTCTATGGCTAGCTGGAGCCCATGTACGAGCGCCTCGTACTCAGCCACGTTGTTGGAGGCGGCGAAGTGGATCTGCAGCGTGTACTTGAGCTTGTCGCCTTTGGGAGAGGTGAGGACGATGCCGGCTCCCAAGCCGGTGCGCATCTTGGACCCGTCGAAGTGCATCCGCCAATGGGTAGAGTCGGGAGCCGGCGGTAGGTACTGGGTCTCGGCCCAGTCGACGAGGAAGTCAGCCAATGCTTGCGACTTGATGGCGGTGCGGGGTTGGTAGAAGATTGTGTAGGGCGCCAATGCAATGGCCCATTTTGCCACCCGGCCGGATGCATCCCGGCTGCCTATGATCTCGGCGAGCGGGGCAGTGCACACGACCGTGATGGGGTGCTCCTGGAAGTAGGGCTTCAGTTTCTTGGCAGCGAAGTACACCCCATAGCACATCTTCTGGAAGTGCGGGTAGTTTTGCTTTGAGCTGGATAGCACTTCGCTGAGATAGTACACCGGCCTCTGGATTAGCTGGGCTCGGCCTTCCTCCGGGCGCTGGACCACAACAAGAGTGCTGACGACTCGGCTAGTCGCGGCGATGTAGAGGAGCATGGGCTCCTTCTCAGTCGGCGCCGCCAGGACAGGCGGAGTGGTCAGCATTTTCTTCAACTCATGGAAGGCTTGGTCGGCTTGGTCGTTCCACTCGAAGTGAGTGGACTTCTTCATGAGTCGGTACACGGGGAGAGCCTTCTCTCCTAGTCGGCTGATAAAATGATTCAGGGAGGCTAAGCAGCCAGTGAACTTCTGCACGTCTCGCAGCTTGGTGGGGATCTCCATCCTCTCAATGGCCTTGATCTTGACGGGGTTGCACTCAATGCCGCGTTCGGAGACCAGGAAGCCTAGCAGCTGGCCGACTGGTACTCCGAACACGCACTTCTCGGGGTTGAGCTTGATTTGGAATCGGCGCAAGTTGGCGAATGTTTCTCTCAGGTCTTCCAGCAGGGTGCCGCGCTTCTCTGTCTTCACCACAATGTCGTGTACATAGACGTGGGCATTTCTGCCGAGTTGTTTCAAGAGACATTTCTGCATGCAACGCTGGAAAGTGGCACCGGCATTCCTCAAGCCGAATGTCATAGTCAGGTAGCAGAAAGCTCCAAAGGGTGTGATGAAGGCAGTCTTCAGGCGGTCAGCTGGGTCCAACTTGATCTGATGGTACCCTGAGTACGCATCCAAAAAACTCAACAGCTCGCATCCGGCTGTGGAGTCTATCACTTGGTCAATCCGTGGCAGAGCAAACGGATCCTTTGGGCAGGCCTTGTTCAAACTGGTGTAGTCTATACACATACGCCACTTGTTATTCTTCTTCAAAACCAGAACTGGGTTGGCAAGCCATTCTGGAAAGAACACTTCCATGATAAAGCCAGCGGCAAGGAGCCGGGCTATCTCTTCTCCCACAATTCTTCGCTTCTCTTCTGACAGTCGGCGGAGGGGTTGCTTGACCGGCTTCGCATCAGCTCGGACATGTAGCTTGTGCTCGGCGAAATCCTTCGGGACACCCGGCATGTCCTTTGGGGACCATGCAAAAATGTCTCGATTCTCACGGAGGAAGTCGACGAGCTCGCCTTCCTATTTACTGTCCAAGTTCGCCCCAATGACAGCGAACCTCTCCGGGTTCTCCGGGTCCAGAGGTATCTTCTTCGTCTCTTTGGCAGGCTGGAAGGAGCCCTGCGCATCACAATCCTTGGGGTTGGGGGACAAGGCCGGCTGCTTGCCGGCCATGGCCACAACCCGTTCCAACATCTTCTTCTCTTCTGCCACCACGAGGGACTCGGCCAGCCGGCTACTGGCCATGGCGCACTCGATGGACTTCTTGTAGTCGCCGGCTACCGTGATGATCCCCTTCGAGCTCGGCATCTTCATCTTTAGGTAGGCGTAGTGGGGCACAGCCATGAACTTGGCCAGAGCAGGTCGGCCAAGCAGTGCATGATAGGGGCTCTCCAAATCCACTACCTCGAACCATATTGCTTCTCGACGGAAATGTTCTTTGTCTCCGAAGAGAACATCCATTTTGATCTTGCCGATTGGGGAGCAAGACAGGCCGGGGACGATACCATGGAAGACGGTGCGGCTCGGCATGAGCTGCTTCGCTTTGATGTTCAGTTTTTCCATGGTATCGCGGTACAGTATGTTGATACTTCTTCCGCCGTCTATCAGGACGCGGGAAAATCTGGCAGCTCGCCTCTCCGTTGCGAGGGTGACGTCCAAGACCATCGCATAGGAGCCAGGAGAGGGCATCACCTCTGGGTGGTCGGCCTGGCTCCAGCTGATTGGCTTTTCTGACCAGTGCATGAACTCGGGGGTGCTGGTGGCGACTGCATTCACTTCTTGATGCTGTCGGCGTCGGCTGCGCTTGTCGTCGGCTTGACTGGTGAAGACGACGTAGGCGGCGTGCTCTTCGGGGAATTCGTCTTGGATGGCGCCGACTGCCGGCCGAGCCGCGGGCTGCTGAGGGGCTGGAGGCGGCGGGCCGGGAGGCGGAGGCGGCAGCATCCCCTCGCCCTTGGTGATGCGGGTGAGCTAATGGCATTTCCGAGTGGTGTGGTTGGACGGCATCGCGCCGCTGTGCAAATTTGCAAGGGGCATCAAGAGCCTGTTCGTAGGAGAAAGACGGCTGCCAAGGCGGCCGGCCACCCTTCTTCTTGGGAGCGGGCCGCTCTTCGGGCTGCTCGTCTTCAACTGTGGCCACCTGACGACCGGAGGAAATCGGCATGGGGGCCTTGCGCTTGTGGTCGTTCTGGTAGGGGCGCCGATTAGGGTCGCCAGCCGGCGTCTTGGGAGCCGGAGCAATCACCTTCCCAGAGGCGTCTACTCGCAGCTCGGTCTTCATTGAGGAGTCGGCCGTGGCGTATTTGTCCGCGGTGATCAGCAACTCGTCGAGGGTAGCCGGCTCGTCGCAGAGGAGTCGGTGCTTGAGGAGGGTGCCCTCTCGGCACCCGGCGGTGAAGTACTCGATGGCCTGGACCTCATGCACCCCCTTGCAGGAGTTGCGGAGCTCGGCCCATTGCGTGAGGTAGTCGCGGGTCGACTCGTTGGGCCCTTGGACGCAGAGGGAGAGCTGGCGAGGCTTGGGAGGCCGCTTGTAGGTGCTGGTGAAGTTGCGGACGAAGACTTCGGTGAAGTCCAGCCAACTGTTGATGCTGTAGGGCTTGAGGCTGTTGAGCCATGTGCGCGCCGTGCCTTGCAGCATGAGGGGGACGTACTTCACGGCGACGCGCCGATTGCCGTTGGCTATGCTGACGGCCGTGGAGTAGTCGATGAGCCAATCTTCCGGCTTCACCGAGCCGTTGTACTTGGGCGTGTCTCTGGGGAGCGAGAACCCTTTGGGGAAGGGCTCGTCGCGGATGCGGGGGCCAAAGCATGGCGGGCCGACATCGTCTTCTTCTTCTAACGCCAAGGATCGAGCAAGGCGGTCGATCCTGTGGCGGGCGTCGTTCTCGCCGACTCCTTCTCGGCGGCCGAGTCGGTCGCCAAGAGTCGGGTGTGTGATAGGCGGCGGAGTGAGGCGTCTTTCTCTTCGAGGCGGGGGAGGAGGCAGATTTCCTTGGTGCTCTACTGCTCGAGGGCGGCCCTCCGCGTCGCGCTCGATGGTGATGCGAGTCCGGCTGCGGCTGGCAGCCGGCTCCTTGTCTTCTGGCGTGCGCCGCTCGCAGTCGGCGAGCGGGATGTCGCGGCGTGCTCCCGACGCGGGGGCTGACTATCAGCTCGGGCGCCGGCTTCGTGCCGTTCTGCAGCCGCGTCGAGCAGCTGCTGGATCCGTCTCGTCATGTAGGGGAGCTCATCGGCTCCCAGCCCATTGAGCTCTTCTGCGGCCGCCTGAGCGGCTCGCAGATTCTCGAGCGGGGTGGCGTAGACGGGGCGATCTGCCCCCAGCATGCCGGCGACAGCCGCGCCGCGCTTCTGGACGAAGCCGGCTCGGCTCGGGACGCTAGGCGGCGGCGTACCGAAGGCGGCACGGTCGACCTCGCGCTGGTGGGCCTCGGTGAGGCGTCTCATGGAGGCTATCTTCTGGCCCTCCGCGATGAGGGCGAGGCGGCGTGCCTCCAGGGTCTCGGCGTCGGCATCGGCCGGGATGGGGACGGAGAGGCCGTGCATTGCCGCTTGCAGGGCGTCATGGGTGTTCTCGCCCGAGTTGGCGACGTGGCTGATGACCAGCACTTCGGTGACAGCGCTGCTGCCGCTGTCAGCTCGAGGGAGGGGGTCGTCGAAGACCACCACGTCGGAGGGGTAGGCGTCAGGCGATGCTGTGTTGGAGTCGATGAGCATCGGGTCGGTGGAGCCGACCGACTCCATGTCTGCAGCAGGCTCGCTGGAGACGTGAAGCTGGTCGAGGAGGCTGACGAGGCGGTTCTTGGGGTAGTCGGTGCCTGCGTCGGACGCAGGTTCGTCGGAGATGCGAGTCTCGCCGAGCAGATCGGCGAGGCAGCTCGCTGCGCAGGCGTCGTCGACGCCTTGCAGCGCGTCGAGGCAAACGCCATCGGGCGCAGCAGGCTGGCTGCGCTCGCGGGGGAGGAAGAGGGTTCCCGTCCAGAACAGGTCTCCGGACGACGGTGCACCTGGCCCCACGGTGGGTGCCAAATGTCGGGTGGTTGGTGCGACATATGCCAACAGATGGCTTATCATTGTGGGTGCCAATAAGACGTCGCCGGTGCCTGGAAACGGGATGAGGCGAAGACATGCACGCCGGCGGATCTTACCCAGGTTCGGGGCTCTCCGAGGAGATAACACCCCTAGTCCTGCTCTGCGGGGTCTCCGCATGATCACTAGATCAGGAAAGGTAGCTACAATCGCTCCTAGAGCTGTTGGGTGCAAGGGAGAAGAAGAACAAGGCTAGCTCTCACTTCTCTCTCACTATGGTGTGTGCGCTGTGTTCAGAGGCCAACCCTTTGCATGGGTGCTCCGGAGGGTTTATATAGGCCTACCCCCCGGGGGTACAATGGTAATCTGGCTGGGCACTGGTCCCAGCCATCAGTGTCTACGCTTGCCGGCTTCTCCGCCGGCTGTTGGGTCCCGCCGACTGGTGGGTCCGGCCGGCTGCCGGCTTCTTGGTCGACAGGCCGGCCCCACCGCCTAGGGTCTTGTCGGCGGCTGTTTACTGTAGCCTCGCCTCTGATGACGAGGGCTTTGTCGAGGTAAGCGTGGCTACAGTGGGCCGCCTCGGGGGCTCTCACTGTAGCCTTACCTCGTCTTGTCTCCTTAATGGGGCTCCTGCTTCGAGGAAGGGGGTAGCCGGCTTCTGGGGGCCGGCTACGCCCTCGGCCGACTGGGGGAGGCCGGGCCGCCTCCGCGCCTCTCTCTGGCGGAAGGGGCCCGCCGCCTGCGGGCCGTACAGGAGTCGGTCGTGGATGACGTTGAGGCTGGCATGGCTATAGTGCCGAGCCGAACAAGAGACGGTCATCCCGTACGGCCTCCTGTGGCCATGCCTGCCTCGGGCCTCGGGGGTACTGGGCTGCACTGTGGCCACACCCCGTCTTGTCACCGTTATGTGGGTGTAGCTTTCGTGGTTGTGGTCTCGGGCGACTGCTTGGAGTCGGCGCTCTTCTTGCCGGCTCCCTGGAGTCGGCCACCCCGTAATTGTCCTGGGGGGAGGTCGTTGAGGCTGGGTCGCCTTCCGGGAGTCGGCTTCGGAGGTAGCCGGACAGGGAAGGCGGCCCAATGCTTGGAGTGCTTGGAGGCCCGAAGGCCTGATAATTTTTTCGGAAGAACCAGGGGCAGTCGGTTGGGCTACCCGTGGCCATTTACTCCGACAGGCACCTTGAGGCGTTATTTGAGGATGCGGCGCTGGCGCTGGATGCGCTCGACCTTGGCCCACTTGACGAACCGGTGGAGGTCCTTCTTTGGCAAAAGGGTGCCACCGATGCCGAACTGTTTTGGCCTCTTCTCGAACAGCGGGTTCACCACCTTGTCCTACAACCACACACCAACGCAACCCAGTCAGATCACACGCACCAGGACCGGGAGATTCCAAGCAGGTGTTATTTCTGCCATTTATTAATTACACATGCAACACTTATAATACCAATATATTCAATTCCCACGAGCTAATTGATTTATATAACATTGTCAGAGATCTAGCATGAAAGAGTCAAAACTTGTCTGACATATCATGAGTACACTTATAGTAAGCGTAAATGCAAAAGGCAATCTTCCGATGTGGCATAACTTGTACAAGTAGAAATTAGGTTCAATAGAGCTCATGCAGTCCTATGTGACGACCATCCAGAATGGATATGTAAAGAAATTTTGGTGTATAACAAACAACGCGCAAGCTCAATAGGTATATGTAACAACATTTCTTACAACGGATATGTAAGCTTGTCTTACAAGGACACTAGGAGCACGACAACCGCCAGGATGAAGGAACACAAAATGGAACTAAGCCAGCACATGATGATGACACTACCAATCTAAGCTATTCAGTACTCAGACAACATAAGTTTACAAGCATACAGCTGCAACATCACTAGAGCAACGGCTCTAGGTGATCAATTACCATCTGTGCTGTTTTACAACACATCTGCAGACATTTTTACAAGCAGAAGATAGCACATACAAAGGCCACAAACAGATACATAATAATACAAGTAATCAGAATACAGCAGCAACAATTGCAGTACCGCCATAGCATTGCAGGATAGAAATCACATAATACTAGTAGGCACACTATTTCAGCAGGGGAAACAAACAATATATTATATGACAAGAAAGGCATATATATCCTGAGTGTTGTACATGGCAGCCATGGCTCAAATTCAAATGAAAAAACGACTACAGGAACAAAACGCACAGGAGACGGGGGCTAGGAGGAGCGGAGCGTCACCGTGGGGGTGTTGCTGGAGTCGATCGAGCCCGACAGCGAACAGAGACGGCGGGAGGACACGTTGACGGAGACGGAGCTCTGTTCGCGAAGCAGACGAAGCAGGGGAGGCCATGGCGAGGAGGCAAACGGCAGCATCTCTTGGACTTGGGCGAGGCTTCGGCTCGGTGGCGCAGGAACAGCGAGGAGGGACTTGGCATCGGGGCGGCACGCTGCAAGGTCGGGGACGCGAGCGTCCATGGCGGCAGAGTGCACTATTTGAGACAAAGAGAGAAATTGAGATGTGTGAGAGAGAGAAAGGAGGAAGAAAGAGAGCACGGGAAGAAGGGTGGCACTCATCTGCTGGCTCCGGCAAGCTGTGGCTGGTGGTCGCCGGCGGCGGCGTGCAAAACCACAGGAGGAGCTCCTTGTGGGGCTCGGGTGCGGGGAATCGTGGGAGGAGGCTGCAAGGACGGGCACGCTCGGGCGCTCGCTCGATCTCCTCGGACGTAGTGGTATCCGGGAGATGCGGGGAGGGGAGGGAGGACGGCGAGGTCAGGGGTGGGTGGGAGAGGACTGAATCGGGAGGGGGGCGGGTACGGGGAGGAGGTGGTGGCGGCGGCGGGGAGATTGGGAGCAGGGGGATGGATGGATCTGATCTAGGGTTTCGGCTGCGGGGGGGGGGGGGGGGGTTATCTCTTATTCTTTTTTTCTGTGGATAGATGGATGGATGGATGTGGGATGGATATATGGATGGATGGATGGGCGCCATGTCATCGATCCGTGGGAGAGTTTTGATTGGTTCGAAAAAACAGTGATTTAAAATAGTTTCTAAGTACTAAATATAGAGGGATTTTGTGAAGTAACTATCAAAACTATTTTGCAAAAGGGCGTCACACAAATTTTCACTCAAGTTAGACCACATTTTATGGATGAGCACCAATTTGTATGTATTTCTGATCTTTCTATCTATTTTTAATCATTTTTGGAGTGCCCAAAATGAGTTTTTTTGTGAAGGACCTATCGTATATTTGTTGCGAAATTGGACCAAATAATTTTTATAAAGTATTAGGCCATATTTAATGTAAAGTTGATCAAATGGTTGGGTGTCAAGAGTTTTGATGCACCTCTCGTGAAAAAGACAAATTTCTGCCAATTCCGTTGGAAGCGGGTCAAATTTGAACTGCACCTGCCTCATAGTTTGCTCTTTATTTTTTTCCAAAAATTATTTCTAGGTACATAAGTATCTATTTAATCAGAGAAACATCAAAAGTTTTCCAAGATTCAACCACTAGCTAGTAACGGTTAAGCCCACCGTTTTGACCGCTTTTTGAAACGGGCATAAAAAATTCAAAAAAATCAAAAAAATTGGAAAACCTTCACATTGTGTCAACATATGTGACCAAGTTTCCAGGAAAAAAATAAACTTGTAATACGGCAATTATTTTAATAAAGTGTTCACAGAAATGCGCTATGATGCATGAAGATTCATGGCTTTCAAGCCAAATGATCAATCTTATGGCCACATTCATGGCATAGTTTGTTCAAATGATCTCATATTGTGCACAAGGGTGCATCTTGGAATGGCAAACAATGTAGCCTAAGGAAGTTTTCATTTTCTTTGGATGAAAAAACCATTTTCCATTTTTCGAGTGCCCAAAAGGAGGTTTTTTTGTGAAGGACCTCCCAAATAATTGTTCCAAAATTGTACCAAATCATTTTTCTAAAATACTAGGACATATTTAATGCACAATTGACCAAATGGTTGGGTATCAAAAGTTTTGATCCAGCTCTCGTGAAAAAGACAAATTTCCGCTAATTTAGGAGGAAGCGGGTCAAATTTGAACTGCAGCTGCCTCATAGTTTGCTCTTTATTTTTTTCCAAAAATAATTTTTAGCTACATAAGTATCTATTTAATTATAGAAACATAAAAAAATTCAAGATTCAACCACTAGCTAGGAACGGTCAAGCCCGCCGTTTTGACCGCATTTTGAAACGGGCATAAAAAATTAAAAAAAATCAAAAAATTGGAAAACCTTCGCATTGTGTCAATATATGTGACCAAGTTTCCAGGAAAATAATAAACTTGTAATACGGCAATTATTTTAAAAAGTGTTCACGGAAATGCGCTATGATGCATGAAGATTCATGGCTTTCAAGCCAAATGATCAATCTTATGGCCACATTCATGGCATAGTTTGTTCAGATGATCTCATATTGTGCACAAGGGTCCATCTTGGAATGGCAAACAATGTTGGCTAAGGGAGTTTTCATTTTCTTTGCACGGAAAATTCATTTTCCATTTTTTGAGTGCCCGAAATGAGGTTTTTTTGTGAAGGAACTACCAAATAATTGTTGCAAAAACGGACCTAATCAATTTTATAAAATACTAGGCCATGTTTAATGCACAACTGACAAAATGGTTGGGTGTAAAAAAAATTATCCACCTCTGGTGAAAAAGACAAATTTCCGCCGATTCAGCGGGAAGCGGGTCAAATTTGAACTGCGGCTGCCTTATAGTTTGCCCTTTATTTTTTCCAAAAATCATTTCTAGGTACATAAGTATCTATTTAAGCATAAATACATGGTTTGGTGGTGATACTTTGAGGTTTGGATGGTGGCCCAGTGCCCCAACTCCAAAGCGCGTAGACTCGCATGCCCGCCGCGTGGTCACCGCGTGACCGTGGCATTGCCATGTGTTCTGGGAAGCCTAGGCATGTCTAGTAGGTTTGGCACTCCCCAGGTAGATGCTTGGAAGAAAATAACAATAGAAGAATCTCACGAGGAGACCGAACAATGCTCAAACATTAATTAGCACCCAAGTGTTTGATTAGTGGTACGAGAAATGCACATGGCCAATGGGCCTGAGTTTTGGCCGAGGATGATCATCTACTACGGACACTATCTTGGAAAATTTGCAGCTCAAATGGAGGAGCCTAGGTGTCACTTGCTTTGCAACGTACTACACTGGATAGAAATATGAATGTTGAAGCCACACTCACATGTTTTGTTAGATGGGGCTCAAATTTTGTGGAGAGCAATGATTTGGGAATATAGAAGATGTGGCAAAAATTCAGCTCATTACGATATGCCTAGCTAGTACTTCCTTCACAATAGTTCGAGTTGAACAAAAACTTTCGAAATTTGCCGAGGAAGATTTACCTGGCAAATGGAGTTGAATATTGTCATGAGGCAATTATTTGGATAGTAAAGAATGCCCGATTGTTTTGGGAATTTTGGGAATGACCGAAATATAGGTTGCTTCACAAGCTAGGGAAAAAATTGACACATGGACATGACACATAGGCAAAACTGATGAGGTGGCGCCTAGTCATAGCAATAAGTACCAATGCATCCACGTTCACAACCTCATGACCATTTATATTGGTCGTAATCAGGTAGAATTAAGGTCATTGGCCACTCTTGTCTGCTTTGTGACCATTTGGTGTAAGCAATTCAGGGTTTGAGCCCTTCCAAGTGAAATGGCCGTGGATTTACGACCAATTCAGCTGGGGTGACTACAAGAAGGTCACAAGTTGACATATTTCCGGTAGTGGAGAAGTCTAGGGTTTTGAGAGGGGAGGGGAAGAAAGGCCGATGAAGTATGGACGGCGTGATGTAAGATGCTATGGTGATGTGGAGTTAGTAGTTTTTGCGGGAGGGAGAGAGGAAATGGGGGTGCCGTGTGGTGGGGGGAACCAGAAGTTACCAAAGTAGCCCCGACCTATTATGTAGATGAGGGTGGTATTGTTACTGTTGTTCTCCGTGCACCAAGGACAAAAGGGGGATTTCGCATGCTAAAGACTAGGTGGCGGAAATTTTAGAAGGAGCCACGAGATTTTGCCGCCCGCGGGATCATTCGTATCCAGTTTCAACTAATTTTGGACCATGCTAGCGGGAAGGTCATGCGAGAGTGTGTACACAGGGCACGCATCAGTAGTTAATAACTGGTGTGAACTCCACCCCAGAAAAAAAGACAATAACTCGGGATGATGCACCGATAACTTGGACGTTCACACGGGCGCGGCCAATCGTTCGGGTGTAGAGGCGCGTTCACAAAAAAAGGATCAAACGCTCAGCCTATGTATTTCTCGTGTAAATTGATAATTTAGTGCCATTGGTTATTTACTTTAAACATAATGCATTGACGTGTCGGTGTAGAGGCGCACAAAAAGAAATGGATATTGTAGTCCCACAAAAGAAATGGATATTGTAGTCCGCTACTTAAAAGTGTTACCTTATATGATTACATAGCCTCCATTTCATAAATTGCGTACCCGTTGAATTCATATATGAATATTAAATATATTACTTCATAATAGAACCTTAAATCATCCAAGACTAATGAATTTGAATGCAAGAGTAACAATGGTGCATGTACATGATAGCTACATTAGTGGTTTGAAGAAACATCACTGTAACTCTTCATCATCTCACTGTGCCCCCTCGTACCCTCGCCTCGCTCGCATCCGCAGTGCCACTATTCCCTCGCTAGCCGCTCCAGCACCCAGAGCCTTCTCCATCGTAAATCAAGCCCCCCAAAACCCCACCTTCCAAACTCCCCCATGACCGAACGCGAACCGCCCAACATCCATATGAGCCGCGATTGGAGCAATCTCCCCAGTGACGTCCTTGACCTCTGTTGTTCTTGAATGGATATATTGTGCGCCCTGCGGCTAGCTGCATGCTCGAGGGGCATGCACACGGCCATCATCGAAGCAAGGCCTAAGCTTTTCAAGACACCATGCTTGCTGCTACCTGGACTTGCGAGATTTGCTCACCATGATACGAAGGCGTACATGATGCCCCTCGACTTCAGTCCGACCTCCATTAGCCGAAACATCTTTGCACGTATGTAGTGGGCCATCGCCCAAAATTTCTTGCAGGTATGTATTGGGCGGCATGAACTCCCGCTGGATGGCTACTGTCAGAGAAGACTGGAAAAAGTTGGAGCTCGTGAACTTCCAGACCTCCCATGAGATTATCCTTCCTCCGTTATATGATATAGAGTTTTACCATCGCGGTCCAAGTCATCTAGATTACGTCGTCAGTTGGACGCACCTTGTTGTGCAAAAGATTGTGATGCATGTTTCGGTCTGATGTTAATGATGACACCATGACACTATTTGAACTTTTTGTGATGATTAACATATCCCTGTTTGAGCAGAATTTGAGTAGAACTATGGCAATGTATTAGAGACGCCGTAAATCAGCTATATTTGGAATGAGTTAATTCATGCGATTGTGACCATGTCATTACAGCCAATTTGTACCCCTGAATAATCAAACGGTTAGGAATATTTTGATATTCTCCTTATTTTATAGTAACCTATATACTACTAAATATGAGTGTGTATCAATGGCCATGTTAGTTTTCTCATTTTCATGATGTAGAAACATGCATCACACTGTTGGTTTCATCTAACCATACATTAGGGAAGTAAATGTGCATATGGAGAACTCTATGTTTGGAAGTAGTGAAATCCTGTAATGCTTACCATGTGTACATACCTATGTTCGCCCTTCAGCAATCAATGGCTAGAATAATATGCTCACAATTTTTTTTCCCACAAGACATGAGTATATAACAATGCATGGTCTGTTAGTTTCCTTGAAGAATTTTTTTGTGAGGACAGAACATGATTACATAACATGCATGACATGGTAGTTTCCTGTGAAGAATCGATTGTGAGCTAACATGAGTATAACCATGCATGGCACTTCTATATTTTCGAACCCAATATACATTTCCCTGTATTTTCCTCCCAGTTCCAGCAGGGACATATCAATGTTGTTCCTTGCATTATCCTACTCATACTCTAAACAATGTTGATCTTACATTAACAATGCTTGTCCTTTTTGATATGATGCAGTGTCCCTACAGTTACCGCCCTTTGTAATCACACCACCTTTGCCAAAAACAGGGAAGCACAATTGGTTCCTCGCTCGATCATACGGCGGCAAAAGACTGATGATCATTCGGACACATGAGTTGGAAAAGTTATATTGCAAAAACCCCACTGTATGCAAGCACCGTGAAATACGTGAGTATCCTGACAGTGGCTGTTACGTCTATGAGTAGGATACCAGCTTGTTGGGGCCTTCAGGATTTTTGAGTTGGAGGCGGGTAAACAGCATTGGTTCACACTCTTTGTTTCTCGGACTCAGTTATCCGATTAACCATGAGATCACCGTTGACAAGGACCTTTATGGCAGAGAGGCTCTGTTTGCTATGGAAAATTGTGTCTACACAGCGAGCCCTAGGAGTTCGGGAGCAAACTCCCCTGATTGTCAATGATACAACCCGCAGCCCAAAGAAGCTGAGAATGACAAAGGCATCTGGATTAACTTTGATCCTTGGATGTGTCGAGTCCGACAGGCAGTGATGTGGTTCAAGCCTTCAGGTTAAACGGTAATTGGGTTGTTGCGTCGAAAGGGTGGAGTACTGGTGTCTCCGGATCACTTGTGGCTGAACCGGGGCTGCAAATTATGATGGTGTTGGATCATCCCTCTTTGAATGACTTGTTGTCTTTGCTGCTTGTTCTGGATGGGTATCTCTCTCTTTTGTTATGCATATTCCTTGTCATTTGGTCATCCTCGTCTATGTCACTCTTACTATGTAATAGTTGCATCTATTTAGAATGTCATTATCGTCTGGAACACGAGAGTCTGAGCGTTGCAGATGGGTGCGTTTTGGTGGTGTACCAAGACTTCTTATGAACTATCATGTCTTGTTGTTTATGTCAGTAGTACTCACTAGTCAGTGTTTGAATGTTGTATATATCATTGTTTTGAACTGTTTATTGTCTCAGACTGTTGGTGGGCCAAATGAGGGCATCACTATTCTCTAGTGTTCAGAGTATATCTCCTTTTTTCAAGTTATAATTTGAGCTCAGTGTCTTTTCAATGATGTACACTTGTTTGGACCAGTGAGGTGTCATTGAATATGGGCTTAGTAGTAACGCAATGCCAAAAAGGTCAATTATGACTCTCAGGCCGGGCTCTCAAAATATCCTCAAAAAAGGTTAGGCTCTCAAAAAAAGAAAGAATAGGGACTCTTAGGCCGACATGTGGGCGCCACCAGTGTTTTCGTGCACTTGCGCGCCGAGATCATATTTGCGCGTGTTCGAAATTCATGCTACCTTTTCATCCCCAATATCCTCCCACCTCTGGAATCTCGATTCCTACTCTAGTTCCCCCAAATCCCCCTCCTGTACTCCTTGTACTCAAGCGCACTATCATGTCCCCGGTGAACGCGGATCTTTGAGCCAGAGACCCTGAGGTTCGTCCTGCCTTCGGGCGCTGCATGCTGTTGCTCAACAGTGGCATGGCGGCGCTTGATGACCAGTTTGTTGGCAAAGGGCTAATGGTAACCATCAATGGTGACCGGCCTCCCATCTCGCCGGACGACCTTGTCAAAGCTCTTGGCATTGCGCACGGAATCCAAATAAGTGACTTGCTTGTCGAAGTCTGTCCGCAACCAGCTTATTTCTTCGTTAGGTTCCGGACAACTTTCGACTGCAGTCGTGTGTTCGAATCTTCCCGATGTTTGTTTTGCGATGCCATGCTGGTGAGCTTTGATCGGTGGCACCCAGGATGGGGCTCAGTGCCCTCTGATCTTGAGTTTTTAACAAAGTTTACCTTCCACGGCATGCCTCGACGTGCTTGGAACAACGAGTCCATGAATGAGCTTATCAATGACCCTGGACGTGAGCTCGTAAGTATGTTTGTTCCTCCAGACAGCTGGGCTCTGATGGGTATGGCATGGATGAAGAAGCCGTCCACCATACTGAAGGTGATTGGTGTTGAGATACTGGTGCAGGAACCGGGGTTGTACTATTCGTCGCCACCAAGGCCGTTGCGGACCATGTTAGAGATGTACCTGTATCGAGTGTTCGTGCATGTCGAAGAAGTAGTCAATCCATCAATCGATGTCTTGCCACTGCCGCTGGTGCCCGGGTCCGTCGACGACGTCCATTACAGGAGTCAATGTCATACTTTCCCCGTGTTGCTCGGAACGATGGATGGCACAGGGCCTACTCCATCACGCGGCGGAGGCCACAACTTCTTTGGGAGAAGAGGCAGGGCTGGCTGCCTGGATGTGCTCTAATTTGAGGTAACAACTGAATCTTGTCAGATACTGTACTAGTTAAATCCGAGCTATGGGTGTGAAGCACTAATGTGCCAGTACATTTGATTGTGACCTGTTCTATTTTTTTATCTGAACTTTTTGTAGAAAGGGTTGTACGTCAACTTAATGTTCTAGCAGAACTTTTATATTGTGTTCTGTCTGTTTTCTTTGCACAACATTCAATATATTTCCCTGTCATTGATAAAGACGATGAACCATTATGTACGAGTTCATTGGTTTCAACATAGCCCTACCCGTAGCTATCCACTGCTTCCACCCTGATTGTGCTGCCTGCATGAAATTTTTGTACGCAAGTTCAGTGTGCTATGATGTTCTATATGATTGTGTCAACTATATAAGTTTTTACTGAGCATCATCAATGCATATGGCTGAAAGATGTATTTACGAGCATCGACCGATGGGTCTCTCTCTCACGCACACACACACAAGTGGGACCCGTTGAATTATTTCTTCGCCCATGACAGCTTTTAATTAGGTTCCAGTGTACACTAACTTTTTTCTTAAGTTATTAACTGAGCTAAGTGACTTCAAAAAGTTGTACAAAAGCCTTGTTTGGGCCTTTCCTGCATCGCGGGATGTGGGTTGAGTAGCCATGTAAGGTTGTACTGTACTACATAGGCCTTTTTTTCAACATCAGCAATGCAATTGGGCCAACAGTTGTACACAATCCGGGTGAACTTGTTATTCTCCTCCCCGCTGGGCTGCAAATCTTTCCTAGGAGGAGGGATGCATTAGGCTTAACAAGAAAACGGGCTTTAAGAAATAATAAATGGGATGTAATTATAAAAACTGGGCAGTAACTATAAGAAAATGCACCAAACACGTAATTAGTTTATAAATAGTACTTTTGGATTTTGAAAATTTTAATTTCATTAATTGTTATGTGCGCAATGTTTCGTTGGATTTTTACGTAATACAAATTTATATTGAAATTGTATTTAATCTGACTAGAAATTTTGGGATAAAAATATTTCGGATCCCATCAAAATGTGGGACATTTTATTGAATTCTGTTTTGAACGGTTGGTTGAAATTATTAATCCTTCTCCTAGCTGGAAAATGGGCTGTACTTTTAACAAACTGTAAATGGGCTGTAGTAAATTCCATTAGAATTCAAAAATGGGTTGTACATTCTTACAAATCGCAAATGGGCTATAAGTTCTCTACCACACACTTGTGGGCCTACTAAGTTGACGCGTCCCCTAAAAAAGTAAGTTGGACGCGTATGCAAGGCTTTGTCAACTAATAGTCAACACACGGTTCTAGCAGCAGTGTTCGTTGGATGTCCATCCAACGGACTTCTTCAATCTCGGATATTCTAGCTTCAGCCGCCCAAAAAATGATTCCTCCCCATGACATCTGGGGCACACCGTTTCGGAGGCTGACCTGTGGGCCTACTAAGTTGACGCGTACCAAAGGCTTTGTCAACTTAGTCAATATAAACGATTCTAGCTGAAGTGACCGTACAATGTCCATCCAACGGCCGTTGTGATTCTTCAACCTCTGATCTTCTTGCTCCAGCCGCCCAAAGCAGCGCCGGTCGTGCCGCCTGCTCCTGCCTCCTGTGGTCGGCTGTGCTGCCGCAGAGGCCTCACCGCCCCTACCACTCCCACCGCTGGCCAGGCTCTGCAGCTATGGCATCCTCACACCGCAGCCGAACCAGTGAACCCTCATACTCCTCTCCGCGTGGGCATCCACTATCGCGTCTTCGCCGGCTCCGTGTCATCCGCTTCCTAGGCCTCGTCGTCGTACACCACCTTGGTGCTCTCGGTGCGATGTAGAGGCGCGCATGTGTCGTAGTAGAGGCGCGCATGTAGCATGTACACGTATGTACAGCGGCCAGGGTGCAAGAAAGAAAATACGGCCACGTACCTACATATGGGCGGGGTCTCAAATGCCTACTCGCGCATACGTACGGCCAGGGCTCGTGTACATGGCTGGGTCAGAACGGAGAAGCTGCGCCGTCGTCGTGTTCATGGGGAGGCAACGAAATGCGTCGTGTTCATCGGGAGGCAACGGAACGCGTGTTGTTCATCGGGAACCATCCGGCTTGGACGGAACAGCCGATGGAAACGAGGCCTGGCGTACCGCAGAACGGAGGAAACGGCCTTGTGTTCGACTGGCCACGGTCGAAATGGGATCCTGTTCATCGGGAGGGCTCTAGCATACCCTAAAACGGAGGAAACGGACCTCCTACGGTGGAAACGGGGTCCTGTTGATCGGTAGGGGTGTGGCGTACCGCAAAACGGAGGAAACGCACTTGTGTTGGAGTGCTACCGTCGAAACGGGGGTCCTGTTCATCGGGAGGGGTGTGGCGTACCACAAAACGGGACTGCACGGGCTATTGTTCATCTCTACCGTCGACCTCCTCCAGCCTCCACGGGCCACTGTTCATCCACCGTCGACCTCCTCCAGCCTCGAACTGCGACTATTCATCCATGGGCTCCTGTTCATCCAGCCTCCACCGCGCGCTCCTCCAGCGGCTACTATTCAACCAACCCTCTCCACGGGGTCTTGTTCAACCACCCCTCTACGGGCTACTGTTCATCCAGCCCTCCACAGCTACTGTTCAACCAGCCCGCCACGGGGTCCTGTTCATCCAGCCCTCCATGGGGTCCTGTTCATCCACCGGCTCGATCGATCGGGGTACTGTTCATCCAGCGGCAACGGCCTCTACTACCACGGGGTCCTGTTCATCCAACCCCCCACCGGGAGCTGTTCATCAAAACCCCCCAACAACGCTCACTGTTCATCCAGAGGTAGCATCAATCTGCTTCAGTTAGCAGCAGTAGCAAAGGAATCAGTCAGGTTCAGTTAACAGCAAGGGATCGATAGATCGCTCGGGTTCAGTAATGCGTAGCCAGCAGTGCAATCGCTCGGGTTCAGTTAGAGCCCAACGCCTCTCACACACACGCATATGTACGAGAGAAACACGCATCGCTCGGCCCCCAACTAGCCACCGTAACCGGGAACTGCCCGATATTTTCCTCGCCCTCGCTTCTACCACGGTTTTTTTCGTCATGGACGGCCCAAAGAATGTCATGCAGCTGCATCACCGGCCCGCCCAGGATGAAAAGCCCATTTTCTATCATGATTTTTTGTCATAGAAGTAGGACCCCACCACGTCTATGATGATATTGGGTTTTGTCACGGTTATCATCATAAAAGTGTCATAAGTATGACAGGAAAAAAAATTGTTCGGCCCAAAATGTCTGGGATGTGTCTTTTTTTGTAGTGACCCTTGTCGCGGTCGCATTGCACCCCACACACGTTCGTTCCTTCACACGGCTCACGCAAACGGAACGCGCTTCGGCTTGCCCCTTCACTGACACATGGGACTGCACTTGGAGAAACCGACCATGCGCCAAACTCCCCCCCACCCCCGCCCACCGCGCGAAAATCCCCCCCACCCAAAAAAATTCCCCCCAAATCCCAAATTCAACCGCCCTTCGGCCAACTAGCCAATAATATTCCCCAAACCCCCTCCCCCCATCCCCCTCCACTCCATTCGCTCCACCAAAGTTGCCCTCCCTGCCGCGTCGATACGTCGGTGCCGCGGTTCGTCTTGGGGACCCACGGCGATCCTCTCGCTCCCACAGTACGCTCTCGTAGACTGCAGTCCTCTAGCCGCGCCGCCATGGCCGGTGATGTTCTTGTCGAGGCGCACGGCGGTCAGAACCGCCACCGCTGGCGACGTTCATGTGGAGACGCACGGCGGTAAGCTTCTCCCACGATACACGCATTCTAGACTGAGGCCCGTGCATGTCGGTGTAGCGCTGAATGTTAGCTGATAGACGCTGTGAATCTCACTATTTGCCGAAGTAGTTTACAGTCAATATGCTCTGCTTAAGAAGCTTCCTTGCCTATTTCTGCACTCAATCTTCTTAGCTGAGATGTCATGCCAAGCCCGATTAGTTGGTAAAATATCCTGCCATATATTTATTGCGACGTAGATTGCCATGGTCTAGTAGCCAATCTGTTAGGTGAAATAGCTCTACACCATTTTATATTCAATCTTTGTTGCTACGATGGCCTTCGATAGTTCGATGGCTGTGTGCTTGGCCTCATTGACTGCTGAAACAACCTGCCATAATTTAGCACTCAAATATGTTTGCTGAATTAGCTTTACATGTATTTCGTTACTTAGATCAACTCGTCCAAATATCTTGCCATAGCTTTAGACATCGACCTAGGTATTTTTTTCTGGACTTCATAAGAAAACATATATGTTCTTCCTGTAATATCTAGTAGAAGAACTAATTTGTATGTCTAACACATGGACATGACTTGGATAACTTATGCTCGAAGATTCTCCGCTGCATATGTTGAGGGGGTTGAAAACTTCATGAACTTTATCACAGCTGAGTACGGTGGTCCGAAATCAGATGTGCTCTGCCCGTGTAGCAGTTGTATGAATTCAGTTACAAGACCCCAATCAACTGTGCAAAATCATCTACACTGGTATGGGATGTCGGTCACATATACTAGGTGGGTTCATCATGGTGAAGTTGTGAACGTCTATGTTACCGACTACGTTGAAGCAGTAGATCACCATCTTGATCTGCCTGATGCTCAGGTGGAAGAGGAGGAGGAGGCGATGGTGGCGGAGCCAGTGAGTTTGACCAACATTGAAACAATGCTATGAAATGCTCATGTATTTCGTGAACTTGCACCTGCAGAAAAAAACGGTGGGCCCGCATGTTGGAACAATGCAATGTGGCTATCACCCCAGGAAATAAGTTGTCAGTATTCTCAGCTATGGTCACCTTTCTTCAGGTGAAGACATCTTTGCGGATGACCAACAAATCATTCGATGGGATGTTGGCCGCTTTCCGCAAATCTTTCCCATGCGTTTGAGCTGCCACACACCACTACTAGGGAAAAGCCTAGCAGCAGCACGGGTTCTAGGTATAGCAGTAGCGTGGGTTCCCGCACTCCTGATACAGCGCTACAGCTAAACTGTAGCAGCAGCGCGTGTCTGCTCACGCTACTGCTATACAAGGGTAGCATCAGCAGGGAGCAAGCAAGCGCGCTACTGCTAATTGCTCTAGCGCACTTTATTAGGCCGCGCTACTGCTAGAGGCACGCTGCTGCTAACTTTTCTCCACTTGCTACTGCTAATTTTATTAGTTTTTGTTTTTTTTCTGCATATTTGTTTTGTATTTGAGCAGGCTTTATACAAGAATCTTTAGCACATACAAATATCATTATCATACACATACAAATGGCTGCGAGACCACTTGCGGATATGATCATCGTTTCTGGTTGTCGTACGAAGCTTTTGGTGATCCGTGTGGAACTCAATCATGAGATGGAGGAGGTGGAATCCATCTTCCTTTCTTGGTTTTGAGACATGGATGCAATAGAAGTTAGTTTATGCGAGAAACCCAACTTCTTATTCCTTTGTTTCCTGATCTGCAAGTGACCACCCCTAATGCTGAAGCCTTGGAGAGCATCATCTAGAATATTCATTATGTGGGCGTAGTCCTTCTTCTCGTAGTCTGTGGTAGGGTCAAAATGCACGGCGTGGGAGACTCGCGGGTAAAGAACGATAAGGACGGCGCGCCCGTTGCTGCGGGGAAAAGACACCTCAAATTATTCTACATATGAGCGAGAAGGAATGATTGAAATGTATGAAAGGGTTGTCCGGAACTGACTTACTTTGGATGATAAGGCAGGAGGACAATTTCCTGGTCCTTATTCTGTACCATGAAGTTTTAGAGGTACTCCCTAGCAGTTTCACGCTCAAAGTCCCCGAGACTTAAGAAAGACTCATGCATGTAGTACGGATCCGCCGCACAGATTTGCCAGACTTCTTCTCACTTCATGACGGAGCTCATATGTAGCACAAAAAGGTGGACGATTGTAAAATCGAGCCGCCTTGTCAGAAACATCTCAAAGATATGGTCAAACCGCAGGAAGAACACCTCTGCGGGTCGTGTGTCGATGTAGCACTTGCCCTCAGGCGCACGAGCCGCGTATGCCGGATATCCTGGATCCTTCGAGCTAGTAGGCTTTTCTCAGTCGAGAGCACATGGTCGTGCAGTCTCCTAAGATCCCCTGATAGTGCCTCCAGCGGTTTCGGTGGTAGCATCAGCACGCCCGTGAGATGGAACATGGCCACACCTTTCATGGGTACACGCTCTTTAGAATCCATCGTCTAGCTGCTATGTGCCTGGCTTGTTTGGAGACAGCTATCTTCCCGGTCTCTTCCTCTCCTTTTTCTTGGGCACACCTTCCGGACCCTTCCTTAACCCCTGCCCCAGTGTTGCCGGGCTAAGCAATGTACGACCCCAAGCTAGTTGAGCCTGTGTCGGGTGGTAGGTGCGACATATGCCAACGGGTGGCTTATCATTGCGGGAGCCAGTAAGACGTCGCCGGTGCCTAGAAACGGGATGTGGCGAAGACATGCACACTGGCGAATATTATCCAGGTTCGGGGCTCTCCGTGGAGATAACACCCCTAGTCCTGCTCTGCGGGGTCTCCGCATGATGACGAGGGCTTTGTCGAGGTAAGCGTGGCTACAGTGTGCCGCCTCGAGGGTTCTCACTGTAGCCTTACCTCATCTTGTCTCCTTAATGTGGCACATGCTTCGAGGGAGGGGTAGCCGGCTTCTGGGGGCCGGCTACGCCCCTGGCCAGCTGGGGGAGGCAGAGCCGCCTTCGTGTCTCTCTGGCTAAAGGGGCCCGCGGCCCGTGGGCCGTACTGGCGTCTGTCGTGGATGACGTTGAGGCGAGCATGGCTACAGGGCCGAGCCGGACGGGAGATGGCCGACCCGTACGGCATCCTGTGGCCACGCCTGCCTCGGGATTCGGGGGTAGTGGGCCGCACTGTAGCCACACCCCGTCCCGTCACCGTTATGTGGGCGTAGTTTCGGTGGGTGCTGTCTTGGCCGGCTTCTTGGAGTCGGCGCTCTTCATGGCCGGCTCTGGGGAGTCGGCATTCTCTATGGCTGGCTTCCTGGAGTCGGCCATCTCGTAGCTATCTTGGGGGAGGTTTCTGAGGCTGGGTCGCCTTCTGAGAGTCGGCTTCTGGGGTAGCCGTCCGGGGGAAGGCGGCCCAAAGCTTTGAATGCTTGATGGATCAAATGGCCTGATAATTTTTGAAGAGCCAGGGGTAGTCGGTTAGGCTACCCGTGGCCGTTTACTCCGACAGTAGTCCCCGAAGCTGATTGAGCTTCAAGGTTGGGTGGGAATCAAGAAGCTCGGTCAGCTTCCTATCTTGAGGAGCCGGCAGCTAGGAGCCGGCTTTGGTTGGGTGCGCCGTCTCGGCGGAAAATTTTGGAGTCGGAGGGCGGGAGCTTGCCAGCGCGCGCACCGGGCCGCGGGCCGGCCACTTGCCGCCTGCGAACCACGTGGCATCCCTTGGCTAAAAAGCCTGCCAGCCCACGCGCGCGACGGGACGTCGCCACAGGTCAGGGGCCCGCCACTCCCACGCCCGAGTCTAGGCGCGGATTCTATGCGGCCCGAAGCCGCCCGCACGCCTTCCTGCGGCGGTTTCAGCACGTTTTTAGGGTGTAATGGTCGCGAGGCGTGGGGGGAGTGGGTGCAGTTAATCCCACGTCTCGCCCCACGCCCTGCCTCCCCGGCTTCACCGGGCGAAGCTATAAGTAGGGGGAGGGGGGAGAGCGGCAGGCGCTCGCACGCCCCTCCCCTCTACACCATCTTCTTCCTTCTGCTCTTTCTTGCGACAGCGCCTCGCCGCCGAACCGCTCTACCAATCAATTCTCCGCCGCCACGCTTGTTCTCGCCAGCCCCATGCCACGATGCAGTACGGCGGGGATTGGGACGGCTCCAACGTCCATGAGGATCACGTCGAGTTCCTCCGCAAGACGCGGCGGCTGCCCGGCGCGGACAAGGTGCGGGTCCGTCTTGCGCCGGCGAAGGAGATTACGCCGGAGCCGGAGGAAGGCGAGCGGGTAGTCTTCCGCTCACATTTCTTGCGCGGCATTGGCTTGCCCGTGAGCGCCTTCTTCCGCTCCTTTCTCGAGTTCTACCAACTCTAGCCGCACCACCTCACCCCAAACACGGTGGTGCTGCTGTCTGCCTTCGTCACCTTGTGCGAAGGCTACCTCGGCGTCCTCCCCACCCTCGAGCTCTAGGGGGAGTTCTTCCAGTGCAAGCTGGGCACGCGCATGCAGGGCGTGCCGGCTCAGAGTGGCGCCTTCATCGCAATGCAGAGGGTGGCTGCCGACAACCCCTTCCCCGTCATCACGCTGATCCAGTCGGTGAAGCTATGGCAGAAGTCATACTTCTACGTGAAGAACGTCGCCCCGCAGGGCGACTACGTCAATCTGCCGGCTTACGCAGCCGGCCCACCGGTAGGCAGGTGGCCCCAGTGGTCCTACCGGGCCGTGACGCTAACGCCAGCTGGAACCGCAGCTGTCGCCCGAGTGCGAGCGATGATCCAGTCGGAGGGCTTGTCGGGGCCCGACCTGCTGGCCGCCTTCGTCACGCGCCGGGTGCTCCCGCTCCAGAGCCTCCCTCATCTGATCTGTCAGATGAGCGGCCAGCTCGATCCAAGCCGGATGTGCACCAAAGACATGCCGCACGACGAGGTGGCCTATATGGTGAACTACCTTGCGAACTGCAAGCTCTCCGCAGAGTGGTAGTTCGGCAAGGAGGCATATTGCCGAGCCCATCCGCCGCCCACGGTATGTTCTCCCTTTCTCTTACTCTTCTCTCAGTTTTGTCGCCGAGTTCCTTTTGGCCGACTCTGACTAGTTGGTTTGTCTCGACAGAGCCCTCTTCTTTGGCCTGCAGGCAGGTCGGACGCGGAGCGCCGATTCGTCCCCGACCGGACGGAGCACGATCTGGAGGACCCCGACTTGGGGGCGGCCGCTATCGACGACAACACCGAGGCGGGCGGTGGCCAAGCCGGCGGCGAAGCAGGCGGTGGCCAAGCCGGCGGCGAAGCAGGCGGCTCCGGGCTTGGAGTCAGCTTCGACGACTGGCCGGACGACGACGAGGCTGAAGTCATCCCACGCCGTCAGCCGGCGTCTGGCCACGGCGCGGGTTCCTCCGCTGCGCCGCCTGCTCGGGGTGGCGGGCAAAAGCGTCATGCCGTGCCGGGCTTGTTCGGCAGTTGGCCGAAGAAGCCCAGAGGCGGGGCAGCGGCGACCAGGCGGGAGGAGGCAGCCGCGAAGGCGGCTCGCTTTCGCAAGGCGGTGAAGCAGCCGCAGACGGTGTCGGCGTAAGTATACTCTCCTTCGTGCATTCTCTTTTCTTTTCTCTGGTAGCTCCTGAATCCTTGTCTTTTTCTCCAAACAACCAGAGCTCCATTGTCGCTCGAGCGGGCTGCTGCCGCCTCCGTCGTTGGGTCGCCGGGAGGATCTGGGAGCACTACTCGCCGCGTGGACCCCCGTGCCGATCTTCAGGCGGCGACGGAGCGAAACCCGCGGGAGGTGCGAGAGGAGCGGGATGCACGGGAGGCGGAGGCGTTGAGGGCGGCCGCCGCCAAGGCGGCGCAATAGGAGGAGGCGGCGAAGGCGCGCGCTGACGCGTAGCCAAGTCCCAAGCAGAGGTTGCGGCTGCAGCGATGGCGGAGGGGGCCTTGCTGGTCACCCCACTGCGCGTCGCGGCGCCTGGGGCCCCGGAGCCCCCGCCAGAAGAAGCAGGCGGTGACCAGCCGGGGCTGGAGAGGGATGACGACGTCGTCATCCTGGAGAGGGCGGCGGTGCTGACCCCGCCGACTGGGGCGGCTCAAGGCGGCCGGCCTGATCTGCCGCCTGCGCAGTCAGCGGGGGGCGAGCCAGCCTCGAGGACTGAGCTGGCGGTCCGGATGCCGCTGTGCCGGCGCGCGGGGATGGCCGCGTCAGAGCCGCAGAAGGCTGCGTCGGAGCCGCAGCCGGCCGCGGGCTCCAGCTCGTCGGCCCAGGATGTGGAGGCGGCCAGCGCCACCTCGGGGTGGACGCCGGGCGGAGGGACGGCCGTGATGAATGTGGCCGCGCAGGACGTCCGGACCCAGGCTACGGCGCTGAGGCGATACAACGACGAGTTCCTTGCGACGCGGGCGGCCATCCGGGTTAGTCTTCTTATCTTGCTTCTTTTTTATCTTGGTTTCTTCCGTGGGGGCGCGTCAGCGCACCCACTGGGTGTAGTCCCTGAGTTCCGAGTCAGCTGCTGAGCAGGTGGCTTGGAACTTCTTAGCGGATCTAGTTTTGCTATTCTTTCTCTTACTTCGCTCTTCTGCCTGTCTTGCAGGACTACTACAATCTTCGCGCAGCTGCCATCAACTCCCAGGCTCGGGAGCTGACCCAAAAAACCGCCGACCTAACTGAGAGCCGGGGTAAGTGCTTCGTCCTTTATCTCACGTGGGGGCGCGTCAGCGCACCCACTGGGTGTAGTCCCCGAGATTCGGGCCGACTGCTGAGCAGTCGGGTCGGATCTTCCTTGACGACTTCCTCTTATTGCTTCTTCTTTTTCTGCCATCCCTGCAGCGGCCAACGCCAGTCTGAGGGCGCAGCTGGGAGGGTCTCAGGCTGCCCTTCGTGCCAAGGAGGCCGAGTTTGCCGCCTTGATGCAGGAACGTGACCGCCTGGCCAAGAGGTTGGTCGACCAGGAGGAGAGCCACAACGCGGCTCTGAAGGCGGTGCAGGAGAGCGAAGCCGCCCTCCGGGCCGAATACGAGAGAGAGGCGGCTGGCTGGGCCGAAGCAAAGCAGACTCTGATCAATGGCTATGGACAGATCGAAGATTTGGTTCACGGTAAGCCGCCTACTTCTTCGTCCTTTCTTGCCGCCTGCCGCTTTTGGCTTGTTTTCTGATTTGGTGTTTTCTCTTCTTTCTCTTTCGTCCTTGCGCAGAGTACTTCCCTGGCTACTCTACAGCCGCCAACCAGATCATTGAGGCCCGCCGCGAGGCACGGAGGCAGGCTGGCGCCGAGATTGCACCAAACGCTAGCCGGTCGCTGGAGGAGCAGCTCTTGGCGATCCAGGCCCGCCTCCAGCCGGCTCATTGACTGCTCCGCCGTCTTCAACGTGCCGGGGCGCAGATGCTGGCCGCCCTCTGGCCTGGCAAAGTGGTTCCCCGCACCCCTAGTCGGACTGCCGACTGGCTGGAGGTGGCGGTTGGCCGCTTTGAAGCCTGGAAGGCTTCGGCAGCTCGGTCCGGCGCCAAGCGGGCACTGGAGTTCGTCAAGGCCTGGTATCCTAGCCTGAGTCTGGACCAGCTGGCTACCTGGCGGCAGCAGGCCGACACGGAGCTGGAGCCGGCGCGGCGGGCTATCATCCGGCGGGCTTCGGCGATCGCCGACTACACCGACACCAGCATCTTCGCCCCTGAGGTAGACGACAACGGTGTTGCCCAGCCGGAGGACTGGTTCGAGCTGAACCCAGCAGACGGTGAAGACTCGGCGGAGGAGATCGACTCCAGTGACTAGGGTGAAGAAGAGGAGGAGGAGGGTGAAGATGGCGGGCCAGATGGTGGGGCGACCGACCAGCCTCAGCCTGACCGTGCCTCCAGCAACGCGTCACGCGCGGATGCGTCGCCTGCCACCGGTGATGATCAAGCTGAGACCCGCCAGCCGGCCACTCCTTCAGCCGGCGACGTTGTCTCCACCGACCAACCCGGCTCCCACATCGCACCTTTAGTCTAGTCTTCTATCTTTTGTTTTCCTGTCTTGTCACTTTTGGAACAATATTTTGTTAAGTTTGCACAATTCCACCCACTGGGGGTGTATTCGAACTATGTCGATTGCCGGCCTGTTGGGGGCTTTATATGTGTATATGACTATGCATGTGTTTGGCTTTTCCTTGTTCTTTGCTTTTCATCCTTCTGCTGTTTCCTTTGCCGCCCTCCCTTGGTTGCCGCCTCCCCAGACAGATAGTTGCTCTGCAATCTGTAGCTGGAGAAGTGCTTGGCCAATTGGGAGGGCAAGTACTCTAGCTTTGTTGGATTATAGCTAAGTGTTTAGGAAGCCGGCCAGCCGGCTGTTCTGACAGCCGGCAGGCGTGGTTGGAGGCCATCTTTTCGCTATATAAGTTATTTAGTCCTTAGCCTTTTTCGTGTGGGCATCCTTTCTACCTTGGCTCTTGCTAGTCGGACAGTCGGTTATTTGAGCTGCGACTTTCAACAAGAGAAGACTCGGGAGCCGGCACACTACTTGTCTGACTTCAGGTAGAACTTTTAATATAGCTTAAGGCGGCCAGTCCCCGGGCCGACTAGTCGAACCCGGTGCCACACAAGAAATCAAATGTAATAATACATTCATGGATATTTGTCACTCATAGATAAATAAAGGCAGTCCCCGAGTGCTTGTCGGGGGGCCTGTTGTTTCGTACTTAATACAAAAGGGTAGCATGATACATACTGCTTTCAACTGTAAAATCTTCTCAGGAGGTTCACGTTCCATGGTCGCTCCGACTCCTTGCCGAAGTCATCCCTCTTGCAAGCTCTTGGTTTTTGCACGTCGATCAAGTAGTAGGAGTCGTTGCCTAGCGCCTTGCTGATGACGAAGGGGCCTTCCCAAGGGGCCGAGAGCTTATGCTGGCCGGCTGTTCGCTGGATCAGCCGAAGCACAAGGTCGCCCTCTTGGAAGGATCTTGGCTTGACCTTGCGGTTGTGGTAACGGCGCAAACCTTGCTGGTAGATGGCGGACTGGCTGAGTGCTAACAGCCGGCCTTCTTCTAGTAGGTCGACACCGTCTTCTCTTGCTTCCTTGGCCTCCGCCTCCGTGTACATGGTGACCCGAGGCGAGTCGAACTCGATGTCTGTTGGGATGACAGCCTCGACACCATATACAAGGAAGAATGGAGTGAAGCCGGTTGACTTGTTGGGGGTAGTACGCAGACTCCAGAGGACAGCCGGCAGCTCATCGAGCCAGCAGCCGGCCGATCGCTCTAGTGGTACAACCAGTCGGGGCTTGATGCCGGAGAGGATGAGTCCATTTGCTCGCTGGACCTGGCCGTTTGACTGCGGGTGGGCAACGGACGCTAAGTCCAGTCGGATACCCTGCATCGCGCAGAAACGTGCCAGTGCTCCTTTGGCAAAGTTTGTGCCGTTGTCGGTGATGATGCTGTGCGGTACGCCGTACCGAGTAGTGATGTCGGTGATGAACGTCACGGCAGTCGGCCCGTTCAGCTTCTTGATTGGCTTCGCTTCGATCCACTTTGTGAACTTGTCCACGGTGACAAGCAGATGTGTCAAGCCGCCGCGGGCTGTCTTGAAAGGGCCCACCATGTCCAGTCCCCAGACGGCAAAAGGCCAGGTGAGGGGAATGGTCTTGAGTGCAGAAGCCGGCAGGTGTTGCTTGGAACTGAAGATTTGGCATCCTCTGCAGCTCTTGACTATCTCTTTGGCATCTTCCAAAGCAGTCAGCCAAAAGAAACCGTGGCGGAAAGCTTTGGCCACAAGTGATCTTGAGGCTGCGTGGTGGCCGCATTCGCCTTGATGGATATCCTTGAGGATTCCCACTCCTTTCTCTGGCTCGACACAGCGCTGGTAGACTCCAGTGACGCTGCGCTTGACAAGCTCTTTGTTGATTATTGCATATGCTATGGCTCATCGTTGCACTAGTCTTGCTGAGATCTCATCAGCCGGCAGCTCTCTGCTGACTAGGAATTTGAGGATGGGCTAGGCCCATGATGGAGCAGTGACTTCTTCTTCTGTTAGTGCGGCCACCATGACTCGGGTGGGTGGGCCGGGTGGCGTGGAATTGGAGTCGGCCACCACTTCTTGTGTTGCTGCAGTCCCCGGGCCGACTGCTGCAGTCCCCAGGCTGGGTTCTGAAGTCCCCGGGCCGGGTGCGACTACGGCAGTTCCCGGGCCAGTTGTCGAAGTCCCCGTGCGGCCTGCGGGATTCCTCCAGTCGGATCCGGCTATATCTGGCACAGGCGGTACGGAGATAGAGTCCGACTCTGGAGACGGCTTGATGGACGGCTTGAGGAGGCGCTGGAGGGAGACGCCGGTCGGTATAGCCTGTCGGGTGGAGCCGATCCGTGCCAGGGCATCTGCTTGGTCGTTGTCGGCCCTTGGCACGTGAAGGAACTCGCACCCTTCGAAGTACCCACTGATCTGCTGGACGAGGAATCGATAGCTCGCCATGTTTGCGTCCTTGGCATCCCAGTCGCCAGACGACTGCTGGACCACCAAGTCTGAGTCGCCATAACACAGGATCCGGCGTATGCCGAGCTCTTTGGCTAGCCAGAGCCCATGTATGAGTGCCTCGTACTCGGCCATGTTGTTGGAGGCGGCGAAGTGGATTTGCAGCGTGTATCTGAGTTTGTCGCCTTTGGGAGAGGTGAGGACGATGCCGGCTCCCAAGCCGGTGCGCATCTTGGACCCGTCGAAGTGCATCCGCCAATGGGTAGAGTCGGGAGCCGGCAGTAGGTACTGGGTCTCGGCCCAGTCGACAAGGAAGTCGGCCAATGCTTGGGACTTGATGGCGGTGCGGGGCTGGTAGAAGATTGTGTATGGTGCCAACGCAATGGCCCATTTAGCCACCCGGCCAGATGCACCCCGGCTGCCTGTGATCTCGGCCAGCGGGGCAGTGCACACGACCGTGATGGGATGCTCTTGTAAGTAGGGCTTCAGCTTCTTGGCGGCGAAGTACACCCCATAGCACATCTTCTGGTAGTGCGGGTAGTTTTGCTTTGAGCTGGATAGTACTTCGCTTAGATAATACACCGGCCTCTGGACTAGCTGGGCTTGGCCTTCTTCCGGGCGCTGGACCACGACAACTGTACTGACCACTCGGCTAGTCGCGGCAATGTAAAGGAGCATGGGCTCCTTCTCAGTCGGTGCCGCCAGGATAGGTGGAGTGGTCAGCATCTTCTTCAGCTCATGGAAGGCTTGGTCGGCTTGGTCATTCGACTCGAAGTGAGTGGACTTCTTCATGAGTCGGTACATGGGGAGAGCCTTCTCTCCTAGCCGGCTGATAAAGCGGTTTAGGGAGGCCAAGCACCCTGTGAACTTCTGCACATCTCGCAATTTGGTGGGAATCTCCATCCTCTCGATGGCCTTGATCTTCACAGGGTTGCACTCGATGCCGCGTTCGGAGACCAGAAAGCCTAGCAACTGGCCGGCTGGTACTCCGAACACGCATATCTCGGGGTTGAGCTTGATTTGGAATCGGCGCAAGTTGGCGAATGTTTCTTTGAGGTCTTCCAGCAGGGTGCCACGCTTCTCTATCTTCACCACAATGTTGTCTACATAGACGTGGGCATTTCTGCCGAGTTGCTTGAGGAGGCATTTCTGCATGCAACCCTGAAAAGTGGCACCGGCATTCCTTAAGCCGAATGTCATAGTCAGGTAACAGAAAGCTCCAAATGGTGTGATGAAGGCAGTCTTCAGGCAGTCTGCTGGGTCCAACTTGATTTGATGGTGCCCTGAGTAGGCATCCAAAAAGCTCAACAACTCGCATCCGGCTGTGGAGTCTATCACTTGGTCAATCCGTGGCAAAGCAAACGGATCCTTGGGGCAGGCCTTGTTGAGGCTGGTGTAGTCTATACACATGCGCCACTTGTTGTTCTTCTTCAATACCAAGACTGGGTTGGCAAGCCACTCTGGAAAAAATACTTCCATGATAAAGCCAGCGGCGAGGAGCCGGGCTATCTCTTCTCCTACGATTCTTCGCTTCTCTTCTGATAGTCGGCGAAGGGGTTGCTTGACTGGCTTTGCGTCGGCTCGGACGTGCAATTTGTGCTCGGCGAAATCCTTCGGGACACCTGGCATGTCCTTTAGGGACCATGCGAAGACATCTCGATTCTCACGGAGGAAGTCGACGAGCTTGCCTTCCTATTTACTGTCCAAGTTTGCCCCAATGACGGCAAACCTTTCCGGGTTCTCTGGATCCAGGGGTATCTTCTTCGTCTCCTTGGCCGGCTGGAAGGAGCCCTGCGCATCATAATCTTTGGGGTTGGGGGACAAAGCCGGCTGCTTGCCGGCCATGGCCACAACCCGCTCCAGCATCTTCTTCTCTTCTGCCACTACGAGGGACTCGGCCAGCCGGCTGCTGGCCATGGCGCACTCGATGGACTTCTTGTAGTCGCCGGCTACAATGATGATCCCCTTCGAGCTCGGCATCTTCATCTTCAGGTAGGCGTAGTGGGGCACATCCATGAACTTGGCCAGAGCAGGTCGACCAAGCAAAGCATGGTAGGGGCTCTCCAGATCCACTACCTCAAACCAGATCGCTTCTCGGCGAAAATGATCCTTGTCTCCGAAGAGAACATCCATCTTGATCTTGCCGACCGGGGAGCAAGACAAGCCGAGGACGATACCATGGAACACGGTCCGGCTTGGCATCATCTGCTTCGCCTTGATGTTCTGCTTCTCCATGGTATCGCGCTACAGTATATTGATACTGCTTCCACCATCCATCAGGACGCGGGAGATTCGGGCAGCTCGCCTCTCCGTCGCGAGGGTGACATCCAAGACTAGTGCATAGGAGCCAAGGGATGGCATCACCTCTGGGTGGCCGGCCTGGCTCCAGTTGATGGGCTTCTCGGACCAGTGCATGAACTCGGGGGCGCTAGAGGCGACTGCGTTGACCTCTTGATGTTGACGGCGCCGACTATGCTTGTCTTCGACTTGGCTTGTGAAGATGACGTAGGCGGCGTGCTCTGCGGGGAACTCATCTTAAATGGCTCCGACTACCGGCCGAGCCGCCGGCTGCTGGGGGCTGGAGGCGGCGGGCCGGTAGGCGGAGGCGGCACCAGCCCCTCGCCCTTGGAGATTCGCGTGAGCCAGTGGCATTTTTGGGTTGTGTGGTTGGACGGCTTCGCACCGCTGTGGAACTTGCAGGGGGCGTCGAGAGTCTGTTCGTAAGAGAAAGCCGGCTGCCAAGCCGACCTGCCACCCTTCTTCTTGGGAGCGGGCCGAGCTTCGGGCTGCTCATCTTCAACTGTGGCCACCTGCCGACTGGTGGAAGGCGGCATGGGGGCCTTGCGCTTGTGATCGTTCTGGTAGGGGCGCCGATTGGAGTCGCCTGCAGGCGTCTTGGGAGCCGGAGCGATCACCTTCCCAGAGGCGTCCACTCGAAGCTCGGTCTTCATCGAGGAGTCGGCCGTGGCGTACTTGTCCGCGATGATCAGCAGTTCGTCGAGGGTAGCCGGCTCGTCGCAAAGGAGTCGGTGTTTGAGGAGGGTGCCCTCTCGGCACCCGGCGGTGAAGTACTCGATGGCCTGAACCTCGTGCACCCCCTCGCAGGAGTTGCGGAGCTTGGCCCACCGCGTGAGGTAGTCGCGGGTCGACTTGTTTGGCCGAGCTGGCGAGGCTTGGGAGGCCGCTTGTACGTGCTGGTGAAGTTGCGGACGAAGACTTCCGTGAAGTCCAGCCAGCTGTTCATGCTGTAGGGCTTGAGGCTGTTGAGCCAGGTGCGCGCCGTGCCCTGTAGCATGAGGGGGACGTACTTCAAGGCCACGCGCCGATTGCCATTGGCTATGTTGACAGCAGTGGAGTAGTCGATGAGCCAATCTTGCGGCTTCACAGAGCCGTTGTACTTGGGCGTGTCTCTGGGGAGCGAGAACCCTTTGGGGAAGGGCTCGTCGCGGATGCGGGGGCCAAAGCACGGCGGGCCGACATCGTCTTCTTCTTCTAGCGCCAGGGATCGAGCTAGGCGGTCGTTCTGGTGGCGGGCGTCGTTCTCGCCGACTCCTTTGCGGCGGCCTAGTCGGTCACAAAGAGTCGGATGCGTGACAGGCGGCGGGGTGAGACGTCTCTCCCTTCGAGGCGGGGCAGGAGGCGGATTTCCTTGGCGCTCCACCGCTCGAGGGCGGCCCTCCGCGTCGCGCTTGATGGTGATGCGAGTCCGGCTGCGGCTAGCAGCCGGCTCCTTGTCTTTCCTCCCGCGGGGGCCGCTCGCAGTTGGCGATCGGGACGTCGCGGCGTGCTCCCGGTGCGGGGGATGACTATCAGCGTGAGTGCCGGCTTCGTACCGTTCTGCGGCCGCGTCGATCAGCTGCTGGATCCGCCTTGTCATGTAGGGGAGCTCATCGGCTCCCAGCCCATTCAGCTCTTCAGCGGCCGCCTGCGCGGCTCGTAGATTCTCGAGTGGGGTGGCGTAGACGGGGCGATCTGCCCCCAGCATGCTGGCGATAGCCGCGCCGCGCTTCTGGACGAAGCCGGCTCGGCTCGGCCCGCTACGCGGCGGCGTACCGAAGGCGGCGCGGTCGACTTCGCGCTGGTGGGCCTCGGTGAGGCATCTCATGGAGGCTATCTTCTGGCCTTCCGCGATGAGGGCGAGGCGGCGCGCCTCCAAGGTCTCAGCGTCGGCGTCGGCTGGGATGGCGACGGATAAGTCGTGCATCGCTGCTTGCAGGGCGTCGTGGACGTTCTCGCCCGAGTTGGCGACGTGGCTGATGAACAGCACTTCGGTGACGGCGCTGCTGCCGCTGTCAGCTCGAGGAAGAGGGTCGTCGAAGACCACCACGTCGGAGGGGTTGGCGTCGAGCGATGCCGTGTCGGAATCGACAAGCATCGGGTCGGTGGAGCCGACCGACTCCAAGTCTGCGGCAGGCTCGCTGGAGACGTGAAGTTGGTCGAGGAGGCTGACGAGGCGGCTCTCGGGGTAGTCTGTGCCTGTGTCGGACGCGGGCTCGTCGGAGATGCGAGCCTCGCCGAGCAGATCGGCGAGGCAGCTCGCTGCGCAGGCGTCGTCGACGCCTTGCAGCGCGTCGGGGCAAACGCCATCGGGCACAGCAGGCTGGCTGCGCTCGCGGGGAGAAAAAGGGTTCCCGTCCAGAACAGGTCTCCGGACGACGGTGCACCTGGCCCCACGGTTGGCGCCAAATGTCGGGTGGTAGGTGCGACATATGCCAACGGGTGGCTTATCATTGCGGGAGCCAGTAAGACGTCGCCGGTGCCTGGAAACGGGATGAGGCGAAGACATGCACGCTGGCGAATCTTACCTAGGTTCGGGGCTCTCCGTGGAGATAATACCCCTAGTCCTGCTCTGCGGGGTCTCTGCATGATCACTAGATCAGAACGAGTAGCTACAAATGCTCCTTGAGCTGTCGGGTTCCAGGGGGAAGAAGGGCAAGGCTAGCTCTCACTTCCCTCTCTATATGGTGTGTGTGTAACTCTAAGAAGCCAACCCTTTGCATGGGTGCCCCGGGGGGTTTATATAGGCCTACCCCCCGGGGGTACAATTGTAATCCGACTGGGCGCGGGTCCCAGTCGTCAGTGTCTGTGCTCGCCGGCTTCTCCGCCGGCCATTGGGGCCCGCCGACTGGTAGGTCCCGCCGGCTGCCGGCCTCTTGGTCGACAGGCCGGCCCCACTGCCTGGGGGTCTTGTCGGCGGCTGGCTACTGTAGCCTCGCCCCTGATGACGAGGGCTTTGTCGAGGTAAGCGTGGCTACAGTGTGCCGCCTCGAGGGCTCTCACTGTAGCCTTACCTCGTCTTGTCTCCTTAATGTGGCACATGCTTCGAGGAGGGGGGTAGCCGGCTTTTGGGGGCCGGCTACGCCCCTGGCCGACTGGGGGAGGCCGAGCCACCTTCGTGTCTCTCTCTGGCTAAAGGGGCCCGCCGCCCATGGGCCGTACTGGCGTCTGTCCTGGATGACGTTGAGGCCAGCATGGCTACAGCGCCGAGCCGAACGGGAGATGCCCCACCCGTACGGCATCCTGTGGCCACGCCTGCCTCGGGATTCAGGGGTAGTGGGCCGCACTGTAGCCACACCCTGTGCCGTCACCGTTATGTGGGCGTAGTTTCGGTGGGTGCTGTCTTGCCCGGCTTCTTGGAGTCGGCGCTCTTCATGGCCGGCTCTGGGGAGTCGGCATTCTCTATGGACGGCTTCCTGGAGTCGGCCATCTCGTAGCTATCTTGGGGGACGTTGCTGAGGCTGGGTCACCTTCTGAGACTCGGCTTCTGGGGTAGCCGTCCGGGGGAAGGCGTCCCAAAGCTTTGAATGCTTGATGGATCAAATGGCCTGATAATTTTTGAAGAGCCAGGGGTAGTCGGTTAGGCTACCCGTGGCCATTTACTCCGACAACCTGTGTTGAGGCAGCATCTTCAGGCATGTCCTGTGAGGATTTCATGAAGAGAGACTTCTTGCAATCCCTGCTACAACGCTCCTTCCCGGGTAGATCATCCATATCCTCATTAGCATGCTGATAGCCCAGTTCTTCATATGGTTGACTCATCATATCTAAGTCACTCTCATACACGTTTGTATAGAGGAAACCCATTGGGTCCTCCGTCTCCTCCGTCTCATCATCCATTCTCTGTTCTGCAGGACGTATTACATCAGCCAGTACTATTGCACCCCCTTCATCACATCGTCCGCCGTTCTCACCCGGCACTACAGGAGCTGGTAATTGCGTAGGCGGGGTGGTGGTCTCCGCACATGCTTGTTGATGTCTGGTTATTGGTGCGCTCTCAGCCGGCTCCAGACGAAGAAGATTCTTCGGCCATAGCAGCACCCAACCCTTGCAGCTTCCAATCCTTGGTGGGGTCTCGTCGTCCTCTCCCCTAGGTGTAATGGAGGAGGCAAATCCTCGTGCCCCGATGTCACACTCGACAAGGTAACCCTGAAGTGCCCAGAGGGCATCGGCTGTTTGTGGAACGAGAGATCGAAGGGCTTCGTTATCACCCCCTTTCCCACGTCAACCTTCTGGCCTTCGATCAAGTACAGTACGGTGCACGGGGTTTCGTCGGCCTGCAAACACATGCTTTCGGCGTAAAACATCCGAAAGGCTACGGAAATGGAATATATTAGATATATATGTTCGTGCGACATGTAATTACCATGAGCGCGTCGAGCTCAACCAAAGACGAAGGCCCGCCTAGCGTGCCAGAGACTGAGGACGGGCTGCTATGAGCGGGAGCGAGTGCGAGAGGAGGCCCGGTTGCGTGAGCAAGTGATGGTGCAGTGGTGGTGTTGTTCACGGAGTTGCTCGCGACCAAACTGGGCAACGGGAAATCATGTACCGTCTTGTCTGGATTTTTCTTCGTCCAGTTGATGATAGCCGGAACCAAGTTAGTAGCGAAATCATTTCTGCAGGAAGTTACAGCTGCATTGACTGCCTGCTGTAGCAACTCATTTTTCTCCTCGGGTGTTTTTTTCGCGTCCTCAGCTGCTTTTTTCTCGACCGCAAGCTTCACCTTCTCGTTGATGTATGCCTGACTAAACTTCTTTTTCTGCTTCTTGGCCTCCGGGCCCTCGTTGTAAAACACCTTCCACGTGGCGCCGTCTCCGGCGCCGTGCACACGACCATATTGCGGCCACTGGCCCAAAGGGAGTCCCTTAAGTTCGTTCAAGGCCCAGTTGAGAGGGGTGTCCCACTTGGGCCTCATCGGAGAAGTAGGGCTTTCGGCTGCAAGCTGGTGTTGCTTCTCCTGCAGAAGGAACGTGAACCGTTTAGGAATGTGTAGTGGACTAGATCTAGAGCTAAATGTAAGGTGGTAAAAGAATAATTACCACTAGTCTAATCAATCTCCTCGTGATCTGGTCCGTGCAAAAAACCTTCTTTTCCTTGTCCCACTTGTAGCGGGCCCTGGTGAAGTCACGCTCCAAGAGGTTGGTGAACTTCGTGAAGGGGTCTGGAATACCCGCGGCTTCACGTTCCGCGTCCTCCTTATCCCATATGGGCCTTTTACCGAGGTAGCCACGGCTTCCGAGGCGATGCTTCCCCGTGTTCCTTTGCTGAAGGCTCTTCAATTTCGCATCCTTAACCTTGGCTGCCTCGGTAGCGCAAGTGTCCTTGAACTTTTCGAACTCCTCTTCCATAAGTGTAGGATTTTCCTCCAGAATCTTGGACAGGGGTTCCTCAGCCTCAATAGCTCGTTTCACCCTCCCTTACCAGGAGGCCAAATCATTGCTGAACATGCCCATGGCGTGATTGTTAATCTTTTACATCTTCAGATCATCCCACGGTTGTTCTATGTTATCATCCCGGTCGGGGAACTTAAATCTCTTGTGCAACTTCATTTGGAGCAACTGCGTCAAATGTTCTTTACTCCTTAAGTCATCGTTGTTGATGCTCACGCATTCCCGTAGGATGCATCCTACTTGGTTCCCATAGCACTTGCGAGGTTCTTCTGGCTCTAATTGCTCAAACTTGCCAAGTGCCATCTTTGTCATCACGAGTCGTCCAATCCCTAGTTTGTTAGGTTTTTGTATCCTCTGCTTCTTCTGCTTCTTCTTTTCAGTAGCGGCATCGGCGCTGGTACCTTCCCCACCGGTATCTTCCCCACCTTTACGTTCCCTGCCATTCTCGGCGCCACCATCGGTGCCGGCACCGTCGGTGTCGATGTCGGCATTAGTACCATCATCGAGGCCGACCTGCAAACCTTGATTGTGCTTAGCAGACAAAAAGTCGAGGTACTCTTGTTCACCATCATAATCCATCTCGTCTGCATCTTGGTCAGAAGGCCCAGTTTCTTCGTTGTTCGACATGTTTCCTATGATTAAGTCTCCTTGTTTAATTCTAAAACTATGAAAAAAAATGAGAAATGACATAAAAAAGATCTATGTTTGTCGGAATGTCATTTCCCAGCAACTCCCGGCACTCGATATACCTACTATCTAGCACAAGTCATGCCAAAATTCACGAAATTTTTTGGCATGACCTTTGCTAAAAAATGGACATATCGAGCGCCTGAAATTCACAGGAACGGAAATGAATCAACATTCTGGCGTAACATAGGCCACTCGGATCATTTACCCTGCAAATAATCATCATGTCGAAATGACATGGCCAAATTCCAAATATGACATGTCCAAAACATCACATGTCCACATATCGCATGTCCACTTCAAATTTGCATATAAAAGGAAGAAAATATAGAACTTGAAGAAAAAACCTATTTAAATTCATAACTAAATATATAACCTAATTAACCATCTGCCCTAACTAAAACCTAAGTAAATTAGCCAATGAACCCTAGCTACCAGAGAGAGGAGGAGCGGTGGGGGCTTATAGAGGGTGCAGGCCCGACGACGGCCGAGGTTGGGAGGGGTCGGGGTCGTTGCCGGGGTCGGAGTCGGGGTCGAGCGCCGGGGCTGGAGCTGGGGTCGGGGTCGGGGCCGTGGGCGAGCACCGAGGCCGGAGCCGGAGACGGGGCCGGGGCCGGAGCCGGGGTCGAGGTCGGGGCCGGGGTCGGGGGCGAGCGCAGGGGCGCGGCGAGGGCCGGGCTCCGGCGGCGCGACGGGGGAAGAGAGTGTGTGGGGATTTTGGGGAAAAGAGGCGGGATGAAGACAGGAGTGTGGATTTTGGGGGCTAAGTGGGCATAGCAGTAGCGCGTTTAAACAAAATGCGCTATAGCTACTCCAGGTAGCTATAGCGATTTTATGAGGAAACCACTACTGCTATCTTGACTAGTTGTAGCTCTTTTCTCAGAAAAGCGTTGCTGCTATAACTAGTACCTATATTGTAGTTTTCCTGTTTGTTTCCTTCTATTTTCTTTTCCTTTATTTTCTCTCACTTTTCTTTTCTTTTTTCCGAGAGTAGTGAACGAAGGGAAGGCGATATATATTGCATCATTTGACGGTTAAGTATGTATACAAAATAGGAACATATATATTACATCATTGGACCCATGCATAAAAATGGCTAAGTGTGTATACAAAATAGGAACATATATATTACATCATTTGACAGATAACATACGGTTCCTCAGCGTTGATGTTTTCGTTTTTGAGTGAGCTTCTTTCCCTTCTTGTTCGTTGAAGAATAATTGAGCGCCCCATTGTGACTTTTCCTTTTCCATGGAGTATGATTTTTCTTAGGTAATGTAGTATAGATTCTTCTTTTGACGTATACTTCATCATCATCATCATCTTCCCTCATTGGGTTGTCGTACTGGTCATACTCTTCCTCGTTGGCGACTCCATCCATTCCAATGATGTTCCTTTTGCCTCTCCTCACGACAACACGGTTGGGATTGCGCGGGTCGGTTATGAAGAAGCATTGTGTCACGTGCTTAGCGTGTACCCATGGCTCATTTTTTGCGATAGCGTTCACGGTAGCGCTCTTGGCGTCGGGTATAGTCATGGAACTGAAATACCGGTTTTCTCTTTTGACATTCTTAGCCCATCTGACACGGAACATCGTCATGTTGTGCAGTCCAGAGTAGTCAAGCTCCCAGATCTCCTCGACCCTTCCGTAAAATCTATCATTTGCGCCGTTGTCGCCGCAGGTCATGCATTCCATCGTCACCCCTGAGTCCTGATCATCATTGTCCATATCTTTGGCCTCCATGTAGAACGTGTATCCCTAGATATCGTATGCATGATAGGTTATGAGGTTGGACGAGGGGCTATGTGCTAAGGCGTATATGAGCAATCCGTCCTTAGAGCCCTCCTCCGGGGGATTAGCAATAATATGCTCTTTGAACCAATGCAGGAAAGTGGAGTTGTGCTCTCTAGTAACTTCGGTGTCCGTCCTGCATACCCCCCGGTCACGATACTTCTTTGCAATAATTTCTTTGTGCAGTGCCATGAAAGGATCTACCTCATCTAGGTGTTGTAGAACTACCAAGTTTGCTCTGTCAAAGTCGCTGCGTCGATCTGAGTATGCCACGTGCAGTTCCCTGTGACCGTTGGAGTGACCTTCTCCTTCGAGCCTCCCATCGTGCTTGTTAACGGGCAAACCAACACCAACAGCAGGTGGCTGGTCTGCGCCATATAGAAAATTCTCGCAGAAAGAGATGCACTCTTGTCTCAGATAGCCCTAGACGATGCTTGCATCCGGACGGGACTTGTTACGAATGAATCCTTTGATGATCCCATTCATCCTCTCAAACGGCATCACGTTGTGCAGGAATGACGGTCCCAGGTCTATTATATCGTCCACAATATGGACACACAGATGCACCATCACGTCAAAGAACGCGGGCGGGAAGTACATCTCAAGCTCATTCAGTATCACAACGATCTCTTCATATAGCCTTCGAAGCTGCTTCACACCCATAAAATTTCGAGAGATGACGTCGAAAAAGTTGCAGAGACCAATAAGCGTGTCACGGACGTGCTTGTTAATTATCCCACTAAGGGGAACAGGTAGTATCTGCGTCATCATCACATGACAGTCATGGGACTTCATCCCGCTGAACCTTTTCTTGTCCTTGTCTAGATATCTGCTTATCTTTCCACAGTAACCGGAACTAACTTTGAATCCGGTAAGGCACTTAAAGAATTGATCGATCTCAGCCTGACTTAAGGTGAAGCAAGAAGGGGGCAATAATCCTCTTCCTTTACTTTCTTGCCCTTCTTCTCCCGCGCCTCTGTCTCCGTCTCTGTCTCGTCTGACTTTTTACGGGGTGGCATGTGCAGATCTTCCCTGATATTCAAATCTTGCAAGTCTTTTCTTGCCTTCGGCCCATCCTTGGTCTTATCCGGCATGTTCATCAGTGTCGCGAGCAAGCTCTCAAGGACATTCTTACAGATATGCATTTTATCAAGGCAATGAGGTGTATCGAGTTTGTGCCAGTACTCCAAGTCCCAGAACACAGACCTCGTCTTCCATACCTTCAGCAGCAGCTCCGGCGCCTTTTTCATCGTCTTTCCCGGCGTGGGGCACTGCTTCTAGTTTTTCAATAGCTCATCGATTTTGGCGCCCCTCCGCTTACGTGGAGGTCCTCGACGCTCAGCGTGACCATTGAATAGATCTCCATGGTTTCTCCACGGGTCGTCCGGTTCGAGCCATCTTCGATGCCCCATGTACATGATTTTCCCAGACCCGCCATCTTTCCTTGACATTAGCTACTGAGACGTCATATCATCCATGCACCGCGTCCATCTGCAATATCCATGGCACACCTAGCCTGCGACATATCCGTAACCGAGATAGTCGTGCACCATCGTGGTTAGCGCGGCTCTCATGCAGAAATACTCGCCTTTGCTGGCGTCCCATGTCTTGGCCGGTGTTTTCCATACTCCTCTTGAAGTAGCCCCAGATACAGATTAATATTATTTCCTGGTTGTTTCGGTCCTTGAGTCAGCATGCTCATGTGAATGTACTTTGACTTCACGCACAACCAGGGGGAGGTTGTACATCCATACAAACACGGGCCATGTGCTATTGTTGTTATTCTGGTTGCCAAACAGATTCATGCCATCCGTACACGCACCAAGCACGATGTTCCTTGCATCACATTCGAAGAACCGATAGAAGCCGTTCAACGCTCTCCATTGGCTTCCATCCTTGACGTGTCTCAGCTTCAGATTATCTCCATCGTCGGGCTTCTTCCTCTCCGCGTGCCAGCGCATTAGCTATGCTTCCTTGGGATCTATGAAATACCGCTGGAGACGGGGAGTCATCGCTAAGTACCATACAACTTTCCGGGGACATTTCTTCCTGGCCTTCTTGTATCGAGAAGCATTGCACATCGGATATCTTGTTTTTGCCGCGTGCTCCTTCCGATAAGTTATGCAATCATTGATGCATGCATGGTATCTAACGTGCGGCAGATCAAGAGGGCACATGATCTTCTTGGCCTCATCAACACTAGTAGGACATAGATTCCCCGCGGGAAGAACATCCTTTAGGTACTTGAGATGCTCATCGAGGCTAGTGTCAGTCCATTTGTTTTTAGCTTTTGTCTTCAGGAGTTTGAGTGTGAAACTCAAGCGGGTCACCTCAGGATTGCAACCATCATACAATGGAGTGTTCGAGACTACCACCAATTGCTGCAGCTGAGCCTCCTCTCTGGAAGCAGCTCTCTCAGTACTCGTCTCCTTGCGAAGCAGTGCTTGAACATGAGGGTCCCGCATGATTGAACTTAGTACCGACAAATTCTACTGCGTGGAGTCCACGTTCTCTCCTTCGCCATGTCCGGCCCCTTCTCCTCTGCCATGTCCTGCCCCTTCTCCGCCGCCATGTCCGGCCTCTGCCCCGCTGCCATTATCGATCATCTCTTCGTCTTGCCCCGTGTCGTCATTGCCTGCCCCGTCGGTGTCCTCAACATCATTACTCTCATCTTCAATTATCCACCGAGTATAGCCATCCATGAAACCAGTCATGAGCAGATGCGCTTCGACACGACCATCGTCATAGGGGTCGAGCCAAACTATTCCTTTGCATTTTCGACACGGACGTAAAACCTCTGTCAGGTTATTTTCTTTCATGTCCTACACCGCCGACCGCAACCACCTGTCCACCATCGTTCCACTGACCATCATGAACATTTGCACGGTAATAATAAACAAATTGATTATAAAAATGCGTTTATGCATCAAAGTCATACAAAAATTCGGCATGACCTTCCCTAAAAATAGGACATATAGATCTAGAGTTTGCCCGGAATTTGTCGAAACAGAAATAAATCGACATTTCGGCAAAACATAGGCAACTCAAAAGCACAATTCGGCGTCAACACATGCCACACACACAATTTCCATCATATCGCCCAATTATGATATCACACACACATACACATACACTGGTGCACATCGGTCCTAAACAAACGGTTTTTTACCCCTTTCCATGACGGCATTCGGAACCGTCGCGAAGTGAGTGTGTGCGATAGGGTTTCCTTCCCACACGACCCAGAAATCATCGGGGATAGGCCCTCCTCGGACCGAGGCTTGGGCCGTGTGCGATTGGGGGAGGCATCGAAACCCAATCATTTCCGTAGGTATGTACATCCCACACGGTGAATCTCGGAAATGATTTCCATAGGTATGTACATCCCACACGGTGAATCCCAGAAATCATTTCCATAGGTATGTACATCCCACACGGTAATCCGAGAAAATCATTTTTCTAGGTATGTACATCCCACACGGTGAATTCCAGAAAAACATTTCCGTTCGTATGTATATCACACACAATCAATCTAAGGAATACGTTTCCGTTCTTATGTACATCCCACACGGTCAATGCAGGGAAAACTTTCCGTTAGGACGTAAATCCCACACAGTCTTATGTGTAGGCTCATGTGTGAAAGGTGTAACTATCACACACGGCCTTCCTTGGTTAACTGTTTGCTTTTATTAACTATATCACACATTACGCAAATTCACATTTCATATCGAACAGCTGTTTGCCAATTTCATATCAGGTACATAATTATATTATAACATCAGAGTATGGTAGCTACATGAAAATAGCACAGTACAACATATAGCTAGTTCAACTTCATAAGAACAATATATTCATTTCCCTAATCGAGATCATCCAGGATCGTCTTATCCACCTCTGCTTTCAGTTCAGTAAGAACCCGTTTTGCACGAGCCAACTGGGAAAGTGCCTCCACCTTCGCCAACACCATCTTAGCAAAGTCTTTTTTTAAAATGTGAGCTCATTCTCCACCTTCAACTTTTTATCCCGCATCTTGAAATATGCTTCAGTGTTGACAAGACTTTCTCTAAGCCTAGCTGTGTTCACTTCCTCATACATGTTCCAGAGCTTCCTTAGGCACATCTTCGAAGACTCTGGCCACTCTTGATCAACCCACTCCAAGTAAGAACACTTCCATTCATCCTATAATATTTAAAACTAGATCAGTAACAATTGTAGGGGAAATGGGTTTATAGCAACATCGAAAATCGCCAATGCTTATTTTGAAAAATTGAAGAAACATGTTAATTATGACTTATCTTCTCAAAAAGATCAATGTGCAAATGAAATAATTGGTACTGAGACAACAACCAAATTCTGGAACATCAAAAGCTATAATTAACTACAACGACGCTACAAGTTCTTACTCATGTACAATAAATAACAAATTGAACATTTTATGACGAAGGTAAATATAACTGCAACAGCATAGCGACAGTGTTTGGATGACAGCAAATTGATACTAACAGGTGTGTACATGCACAAATTTAGTAATATAGAACTAATAGCACTAAGGCCGTCCACTATGTATGCCAAAACTGGTGTAAAGACAACTGTTGCTACATCTCACACCGGTGCCCTGAACTGGCGAGCCGATGCAGCAGAAATAAAATCAGGGACCCGGACTCCGGAGCACATAGTTGCTCTGATGCCTGGTTCCTTCGTGCCATAAAGATTTAGTATTTTACTGCTTGGCTGCTTGGATGTGTGGACCAAAGTTGGCTGCACAAACTGCTGAAGCGGTGCCAAATAATTTTCTAATGGTACCGCTGATGAGATGACAACAATTTAAGATACTAGGTACAAACTGTGACACTGTCTTAGGATCCGTTTGGTTGAAGGTGTGGTATGAATGGGTTGGGACCGTGACAGTGTCTGAATCACATCTAACAAATGATTTGTAACAACGGAAGAGGGTCCAACCTTCTCTGCACATGCCAGAAACTTCCTCCCAGTGTGCACAGAATCAAACGCAACTAGCTTCACGCATGGAGATTGATGGTGACAACGAGTAGATAGATCTTCAGCCACCCCGCTCCATTCGTTGCCACTGATGGTCTTAGGGAGCTACAAGAGGAAGAAACAACTCAAATCGACCTCCGGGTAAAAATCGTTCATTCCAAGTCATAGCCCAAGAGAGAGAAGAGAGGCATACCCGGGTGGTGACGTAGTAGTCACCGGAGGAGGAACCGCTGGAGATGTCTTTGAAGAATACCATGGCGACCCCGGCGGTAGGATGCGAGACGGCAAGAGCGTGGAAGCGGCTATAGCTTAGCAAGGAAGGAAGGAAGGAGGATACAGGGGAAATGTGACTTGTGGTCGGGGAGAAAAGGGGGTGGCGAAGGGGCGAAGGGGGGCGGGGCAGATATTTTGGCAGTAGGCCAAAATTTTGGAAATGTGGAGGGACACTTTGCACGCGGTGCCGCCGGACCATTCACTTTGAATGATTGTGTGCATCACAAATGATTCTTCTGCTTTACGCGCATGGGATGAGTTTGATAATTCAAATTTTGGTCTCAAGGCATGCGCACATTCACTTTGAACGCACGCGGTGCCGCCGGACAATTCACTTTGAACACGCGCGGTGCCGCCGGACCATTCACTTTGAATGATTGTGTGCATCGCAAATGATTCTTCTTCTTTACACGCATGGGATGGGTTTGATAATTCAAATTTTGGTGGAAATTTCCCCGGTACGTCATTGCATAATTTAACATCGCTTGCTAATTCGGGCACACAAAAGAGCGTACAGCAGACAGACCACACTTACTGAATCGAGCAATTTTAGTAATTACACAGAGCTAGTTAACCTAAACATTGCTCTCACAAAAGACCAGAATTAAAAACAAAGCCTAAGTACGCATAATTAAAAATCTGCCGCCGCGCCGGCCTATGCATCGCCGGTGTGAGATGAGACGTCGATGACTTGTCCTGGCGACATGCCGCCGTTCGTGGACTCCGCGTCCCCCCTGCTGAAGTCGACCGCATCCTCGTCCTCGTCCTCGGCGCCGCCCTCAAGGTTGTAGTACTCGTAGTAGTGGCTGCGCCAGAGCTCGCGTTGGTACTCCACTGCCGATTCCTCGATGGACAGACTCTTCTCTACCTCGACCTCGACCACGCGCAACTCCTCCTCTCGGCGCTCCTCGATCTCCGCCGCCTCCTGCATCTCCAGCTCCCGCTCGGCGACCTCATGAGGAAGCAGGTGCTCCATGGCCACCACCGCCTTTTCAGACATGGGTTGCATGCTGGAGTCCGAGGTGGCCTGGAATACCTTGGCGTGTGCATCCTCGATAATGGCGTGGATGGCCTCGACCCGGGCCAGGGCGACATCAGCGGCACGGACGGCAGCTCGAGAGCTCTCGGCGATTGCAGCCGCTATCGCAGCAGCAGCTGCAGCCGTCTCGGCTGCTGCAGCTGCCCTCTCGGCGGAAGTGGCCGCGCTCAATGCGGATGCGGCGGCACTCTCGGCGTTGGTAGCCGCGCTGTCGGCGCAGGCAGCAGCGCTCGGGGGGGACGCGGCCGTCGTACGGGCCTTCACGAAGCGTTTCCACGGCCTCATCTTTGCAAGAAGGGGGTGTGGGATTGGGGATCGGGACTCGTGGATTCGGGGGTTGCCGGCACTAGAGCAGACTATCCGGCGAAGCTTAAGGAGGGAGACTTAAATAGCCCCACATATTATCATCGCAAACGGTTCCTAGAAAACAACTTTGTGTGATGTTGTAGATATTTTTTATTAGCTGTGAAAGATGAATTTAGAATAAAGTGCCAACGGATGGTGTTTTAAATGAACGAGAAATTTTATAGTACTAATACAACTGTCATATCAAATTTTGGAAAATTTCAGGGGTCATTTGACCTTCTAAGACATTTAAGTGATTTTCTAGCCATTTAATGACCGTAATTGAAATTTGAACTACATGTACATGCAACAGCTAACCATAACGGTTTGAAAACTCATATTTCGTGTATTTGTGTGCGATTTAATTCCATGTGCAGTAAATTGGAAGGAATTTTCAAACATATTGGTCTAATGGCTATGACACAATTAAGCATGGAGTGACATGGCATTATAATTCCAAAAAATAAAAAAATCAGAAAGCTCGTGACAAGGCATGAAACCTTGGTTGATGTAATATCATGCCACCAAGATGATGTGGTAAAAAAATTGGCTTGTTTAACTGAAGTTTGGACACACACCCCTCACAAACCGGAGGAACTCACTAGAAGGCTCGTGGTTCCGAGAGGGAATAATGCATGTTTGATGACGAACGGGAGATAGCTTCCTCTTACGGCCTTGAAATTTTTTTCTACGTCTAACATGCACTACTACAACTGTAATGTGAAATTTTTGAAAATTCTAGGGGTCATTTGACCTTTTAAAGACATTTAAGTGATTTTCTAGGCATTTAATGACCGTAATTCAAATTTGAACTACATCTACATGCAAAACGCAAACGAAACGGTTTGAAAAATCATATTTGTGTACTTATGTGCAAGTTAATTCCATGTGCAGTAAACTAGCAGGAATTTTCAAACATATTTGTATCACGACATGTACACCTATCCATGAATACGTATGCATGGAGTGGCATGGCATTTTAATTCCAAAAAAATCAGAAACACATGAAACTTTGGTTGATGTAATATCATGCCACCAAGATGATGTGGTAAAAAAATTGGCATATTTGACGAAAGTTTGGACACACACCCCTCACAAACTAGAGCAACTCGCTAGAAGGTTCGTGGTTCCGAGAGGGAACAATGCATGTTTGATGACGAACGGGAGATAGCTTCCTCTTACGGCCTTCAAATTTTTTCTATGTCTAACGTGCACTACTACAACTGTAATGTGAAATTTTGGAAAATTCTAGGGGTCATTTGACCTTTTAAAGACATTTAAGTGATTTTCTAACCATTTAATGACCGTAATTCAAATTTGAACTACATCTACATGCAACGCCTAACCAAAACGTTTGGAAAAATCATATATGTGTACTTGTGTGCGAGTTAATTCTATGTGCAGTAAATTAGAAGGAATTTTCAAACATATTGGTCTCACGACATGGACACATGCATACGTATGCATGGAGTGACATGGCATTTTAATTAAAAAAATAGAAAAATGATGAGAAACACATGAAACTTTGGTTGAAGTAATGTCATGCCACCAAGATGATGTGGTAAAGAAATTGGCATATTTGACGAAAGTTTGGACACACACCCCTCACAAACTGCAGCAACTCGCTAGAAGGTTCGTGGTTCCGAGAGGGAACAATGCATGTTTGATGACGAACGGGAAATAGCTTCCTCTTACGTCCTTCAATTTTTTTCTATGTCTAACGTGCACTACTACAACTGTAATGTGAAATTTTGGAAAATTCTACGGGTCATTTGACCTTTTAAAGACATTTAAGTGATTTTCTAACCATTTAATGATCATAATTCAAATTTGAACTACATCTACATGCAACGCCTAACCAAAACGTTTTGAAAAATCATATATGTGTACTTGTGTGCGAGTTAATTCTATGTGCAGTAAATTAGAAGGAATTTTGAAACATATTGGTCTCACGACATGGACACATGCATATGTATGCATGGAGTGCCATGGCATTTTAATTCTATGTGCAGTAAATTAGAAGGAATTTTCAAACATATTGGTCTCACGACATGGACACATGCATACGTATGCATGGAGTGACATGGCATTTTAATTCAAAAAATTTCTTATGTCTAACGTGCACTAATACAACTGTCATGTGAAAATTTGGTAAATTTCAGGGGTCATTTGACCTTTTAAAGACATTTAAGTGATTTTCTAACCATTTAATGACCGTAATTCAAATTTGAACTACATCTACATGCAACGCCTAACCAAAACGTTTGGAAAAATCATATATGTGTACTTGTGTGCGAGTTAATTCTATGTGCAGTAAATTAGAAGGAATTTTCAAACATATTGGGCTCACGACATGGACACATGCATTCGTATGCATGGAGTGACATGGCATTTTAATTCAAAAAATAGAAAAATGATGAGAAACACATGAAACTTTGGTGGAAGTAATGTCATGCCACCAAGATGATGCGATAAAGAAATTGGCATATTTGACGAAAGCTTGGACACACACCCCTCACAAACTAGAGCAACTCGCTAGAAGGTTCGTGGTTCCGAGAGGGAACAATGCATGTTTGATGACGAACGGGAGATAGCTTGCTCTTACGGCCTTCAAATTTTTTCTATGTCTAACGTGCACTACTTCAACTGTAATGTGAAATTTTGGACAATTCTAGGGGTCATTTGACCTTTTAAAGACATTTAAGTGATTTTCTCACCATTTAATGATCGTAATTCAAATTTGAACTACATCTACATGCAACGCCTAACCAAAACGTTTTGAAAAATCATATATGTGTACTTGTGTGCGAGTTACTTCTATGTGCAGTAAATTAGAAGGAATTTTCAAACATTTTGGTCTAACGACATGGACACATGCATACGTATGCATGGAGTGACATGGCATTTTAATTCTATGTGCAGTAAATTAGAAGGAATTTTCAAACATATTGGTCTCACGACATGGACACATGCATACGTATGCATGGAGTGACATGGCATTTTAATTCAAAAAATTTCTTATGTCTAACGTGCACTAATACAACTGTCATGTGAAAATTTGGTAAATTTCAGGGGTCATTTGACCTTTTAAAGACATTTAAGTGATTTTCTAACCATTTAATGACCGTAATTCAAATTTGAACTACATCTACATGCAACGCCTAACCATAACGGTTTCAAAAATCAAAATTTTGTGTACTTGTGTGCGAGTTAATTCCATGTGCAGTAAATTTGAAGAAATTTTCAAACATATTGGTGTCAAGGCATGGGCACATGCATGGAGTGTATGCAATTGCATTTTAATTCCAAAAAATTAAAAAATGATCAGAAAAACATGAAACCTTGCTTGATTTAATATCATGCCACCAAGATGATGTAGTAAAGAAATTGGCATGTTTGACGAAAGTTTGGACACACACCCCTCACAAACCGGAGCAACTCGTTAGAAGGTTCGTGGTACCGGGAGGGAACAATGCATGTTTGATGAGGAACGGGAGGTAGCTTCCTCTTACGGCCTTGAAATTTTTTCAACGTCTAACATGCACTACCACAACTCTAATGTAAAATTTTGGAAAATTCTAGGGGTCATTTGACCTTTCAAAGACATTTAAGTGATTTTCTAACCATTTAATGACCATAATTCAAATTTGAACTACATCTACATGCAACGCCTAACGAAAACGGTTTGAAAATCATATTTTTGTGTACTTGTGTGCAAGTTAATTCCATGTGAAGTAAATTCGAATGAATTTTCAAACATATTGGTGTCAAGGCATGGACACATGCATGGGCTGCATGCCATGGCATTTTAATTCCAAAAAATTAAAAAATGATCAGAAAAACATGAAACCTTGTTTGATTTAATGTCATGCCACCAAGATGATGTGGTAAAAAAATTGGCATGTTTGACGAAAGTTTGGACACACACCCCTCACAAACCGGAGCAACTCACTAGAAGGTTCATGGTTCCGAGAGGGAACAATGCATGTTTGCTGACGGGCGGGAGATAGCTTCCTCTTACGGCCTTCAAATTTTTTTCCTACGTTTAACGTGCACTAATACAACTGTCATGTGAAAATTGGAAATTTTCAGGGGTCATTTGACCTTTTAAAGACATTTAAGTGATTTTCTAACCATTTAATGACCGTAATTCGAATTTGAACTACATCTACATGCAACGCCTGACCGAAACAGTTTGAAAAATCATATTTTTGTGTACTTGTGTGCGAGTTAATTCCATGTGCAGTAAATTCAAATGAATTTTCAAACATATTGGTGTCAAGGCATGGGCACATGCATGGAGTGCATGCCATGGCGTTTTAATTCCAAAAAATTAAAAAATGATCAGAAAAACATGAAACCTTGCTTGATTTAATGTCATGCCACCAAGATGATGTGGTAAAAAAATTGGCCTGTTTGACGAAACTTTGGACACACAACCCTCACAAACCGGAGAAACTCACTAGAAGGTTCATGGTTCCGAGAGGGACCAATGCATGTTTGCTGACGGGCGGGAGATAGCTTCCTCTTACGGCCTTCAAATTTTTTCCTACGTTTAACGTGCACTAATACAACTGTCATGTTAAAATTGGAAATTTTCAGGGGTCATTCGACCTTTTAAAGACATTTAAGTGATTTTCTAACAATTTAATGACCATAATTCAAATTTGAACTACATCTACATGGAACGCCTAACCAAAATGGTTTGAAAAATCGTATTTTTGTGTACTTGTGTGCGAGTTAAAAAATCATTAGACGATGTAAATATCTGGTGTTCAAAAAAGAAAATGTAAAGATCTGGCAAGACAACCGGCCCCCACACGATTGGCACTCTAACTCGTGGATCGAGGTTTGGTCGGGGATTGGCGGGGATCATTAATCAGACACAGTTCTGTATTGGAAACCGTCGGCTATTATGTTTAGACACGGATTTGCTGCGGGAATTGTGTGTAATTCAAACTACAGTACTCGTAAATTTCGGCAACCGGCATGTGTACTGTCCCCGTCGATCTAGATTCCGGCCGCCAATAAATACTACCTTGCTCACGTCGTCCTGCCTACATTCTCATCTACATCCTCCCCTCGCTCGCCCTCTCTCTCTCTCAAATCTCTGCCATGGCGCCGCTGGTCTGCCCACGCGCCGACGAGGAGTCGCTCCCCCCCCTCCCGAGGACGCTCACTCGATTAGCAGCGATGAGGACCCCTACGCGACGCTTGACGAGGTTGCGCCGGACCCCCCAACTTTGGATTGGTTTTGGGGCCAGTACAATCTTTGTCTGTGGAAGTCGCTGCCGCCGGCTGAGAAAGCCAGGCAAGTGGCGTTCAAGAAGGAGATTGCGGAGGAGGAAGCCAGGTACCAGGCGGCTTTTGAAGCTCGTGATGCCGCCTGAAAAAAGGAGGCGGTGGAGCTTTGGGGGCGGGCGCGTCATCGTGCCGAGGAGGTGTACGAAGACGGGTACTTCGCGAGGAAGGTCATAGGCGCTGGGCGCCTCGTCGCTGCGTGGAGGTAGGCCGATAAGCTCCAGCGTGCCACCGACGAGGAGCTCCGGCGGGCGCCCAACGAAATGTCAAGATCGGCCGCACGCGTCCACCAGCAAGAGGCAGATCAATACGTCAAGCGCTGCGAGGCGGAGGAGTCAGAGTACTGCCTGTGCACTGGGAAGACGCCGCGCACCGGGGAGCTGCTGGCGAGGGGCTGCCGGAATACTGGCCCCAGGAGGGATTATTAGTTTTAGTATTGTTCGTTTTCTATTTTATGCATTGTACCTAGTAGTTAAGTATCATCACGTATATGTGATGATATTATATATATATATATATATATATTCTCTGATGATCTAATGAACAATTAATATATATATATATATTATGAATTCCATTTTCTATCTGTTTTTGTATACTAATTTGAATCTAGCTGCTATCATCCACATATATGGAATGGAAAGCATATATACACACATTGAAACAGAACATATAAGAATGGAAAACAGAGTACACACACTGAAACAGAGCAATAAACAGGGCAATACTATGATTGCTGTGAATACAAAGCTATCCACGTCGAAACAACTTGTCAAAATAAAACGCGTCCATGAGACCATCACCAGCAGCCCTTGCCTAGGGTAGCTCTTGGCTCAGCCTGAACTCGTGCAGGCATTCGTCCCAGCGGTCGACACGCTCGTGGTACATCTGGAGCGCCATCTCGAGCTCCAAGTTGGCTATTTCATCGTAGATCACCAGCTCGAGGATGTGACGGCCATGTTCCTCTACTGCGCCCAGGTGGACACCTGGGCCAAGGAGGCGGTCGAGCCTACGGACTACCGCATTTGCATCCAGCGGGCAGCGGACAAGGCGAACGGCGGCACCCATGCGAACGGCGCGGTGGGTGTTCGGTGCAAGTACGGCGCGGCTGGCCTCTGGTGCAAGTACGGCGCTGAGGGCCTCTGCCCACTGCTGGCAAGGAATGGGGGTACTGACGAGACGTGTACCAAGCTACGACGCCGTGTCGACAGCAGGAAAGCGCCGATGAATCAACTCTTGCTGTGCGGCGCGCCACGCCTCTCGCTCTAGGCGCTCCAACGGTCTTGTCGTTCGGCGAGCCGCAGCCTATCGGCGCGGACGCACCTAGCTTTCTCTGCGGTACGCCATCGATCATGTTGTGCGGTGAGTTGCAGCCTATCGGCGCTGACATGCCTATCTTGTGCCGCGGCGCTCAAGCGCCATGTGCGAAAGGTCTGCTCAACCCTGGCGATGACGCGCATCACGGCGTCGTCCATCACGTTGCCGGGGAGCGCCTCGGCCTCGACGGGCCGTGGCGCCTGCTCGTTTTCCTCGACGACGAGGTTCATGGCAGAGGCGGCGCTTTGGTGGCTTGGCATGCTTGGAAAAGGTGGATGTGCTACAGGCTGCGCTTGCCGCCTCCATGCGTCGCGCCCCCCCTATGCGCAATATAGTAGGGTGGCGGGAAACGATGGCGTGTTCATAAAACGCCATCAATTAATGGAAACTTAGCATCGAGCTAGCACAAGTCGTAGATGATGATCAGATGAACACGGACCACACTAGGGAACCCGTCGTTGATGAATTCATCAATCCCAAACGGTTGAATACTACCAAGCGTTTGCCCACAACACACACGGCCTGTTCCATCACAAATAGGTCGGATGGATCAACTGTATGCCACGTATCGTACATTGTCAAAAATTAATGATGTAGACCTTCTTTAATTAACATGTGTTAAAAATAAAAAACAAGGACCTCGAGGTTAAATTAGCCGAGGGGATGCGGCATTATGGTCATTTGACCAAAATGAAATGACCATTTTGGTTATTTGACCAAAATGACCCATCCCATCAGCTAATTTAACATCAACACAACTTCCCATCCAGTCACTCATCCGATGGCTGCTCCAGCCTGAGCACACTTAACTTGATAGTTTTCTTACATGAGCTACTGGTGGAACAGCTAGTCCTTGCTGATAGGAATGCCTCCTCACATTCTTATGGTGAATCTGGATGACCGCCCGTCCCACAATGGCCAATAGATGTTGTCTAGACATAGCATATCACATACGTCTTATTAGAAGCAATCGTCTGCATTATTATCGGTCTTCGCACACATTTCTGATTACAGACCTGTTTGCTGCGTATCACACACATCTTGTTATATTGAACCATTTTTGTTCTCTTGCCTAATCACAAACAATTCATCCGAGTGAACCGTATGTTGTACATCGCACACACCTTGATCGGGCCGACCGTTTCTTTTGTGTTGCCTAATCACAAACAGTTCATCCGAGTGAACCGTATGTTGTACATTGCACACAACTTCATCTGGCTGCCCGTTTCTTTTCTTCCTCCCCATCGCAAACAGTTAATTGAACTGGACCGTATGCCCTTCATCGCACACGCAACTAAAACTTGAACCATGTTTGATGCATCCATCATCGCAAACGTTTTATACATTTCTGACGGTTTTCCTACAGCACCGTTTGCGATCATTGCATCGCACACAGTTTCTCGAAGGGTCTCTAATCGTAGTGTCGCGTTAGTAGCATCCTGAAGTAGTGATATTTCCATTCTTGCAAAAGCATGAAATTTTAATTACCTATCTCTAAATCAAGCACACGGTGGAGATGATGATGTAGGGAGATCAAAAGTGGACAAAGCTCTTCTTGACAAAGATAGATCTAGTTAGGGGCAAATAGGTCACTTAACTAAATGCTACATCTACCTAGCTAGCTAATTTGGGAGGAGACAACTTCAACTAGTGGAGGGGGGAGGAAAAAGAGAAAGGAGATGCATTAATGGAGGTGGTGTAGTTAGCTAGGAGTAATGAAGAGAGAGAAAGGTAGGTAGAAGCGGGAGAGTAATGGGGGGAGAAGTATTGAGGAAGAAGCAAAGTGAGGGAGAGAGGATGTGGGAGGTAGGGGAAAGGTAAGAGAGGAGATGGGGGAGGGGTGGAGGGGGAGGGGAAAAAGGTGGTACTTTCCTGCGTCTTAGCAGTAGCGCGGGCGGCAAAACACGCTACTGATAAGAGCGTAGCAGCAGTGCGCTTTCCTCACACGCGCTACTGCTAAGCGGGGCCAACCATGTGGCCAATTTCAAAATTAGCAGCAGCGACCTGGGTAAAAAGCGCGCTACTACTATTGCATTAGCAGTAGCGCGTGTCGTGACACCGCGCTGCTGCTAAACTTAGGTTGATGGGTACTGTTGATCGATTTTTGTAGCAGCGCAATTCCGCCAGCACGCGCTACTGCTAACTGTGTATCAGTAGCGATCGTTTTGGACACGCGCTACTGCTAATTAGCGATAGCGCCTCTTCTTCTACCGCGCTGCTGCTAAGATTCTGTGTATAAGGTTTTCCCTAGTAGTGCACCTACAGTAAAATTAAGAATTTCCTTCGTGGAGTTGGAATTGGATATGATATGACCCATGTTTGTTAGAATAATTGTGTTCTGTTCCGGAAGGATTATGCCAACTTAAGTGAATGCCCGAAATGCGAATCATCAAGATAGTAAGATGGTGATGCTATGAAGAGGATTCCTCATAATGTTCTGAGACATTTTCCAATTATACCAAGATTGCAGAGGTTGTTTCATGATGCTGAAACAAGAGAGGATGTACTATGGCATTCTAGGAACCAGGAGTATAGAGATCAGAATGTAATGAGCCATCCATCTCACGGTAGTGAGTGGCAAAGCATCAATCAGAAACACAAAAAGTTTGATGCTGGGCCAAGAAACATTAGACTTGGCTTAGCTTCAGATTGATTTAACCCATTTGGCCACCAGAGCGCCACGTATAGCATGTGGCCAGTGCTTGTTATCCCTTACAAGATGCCTCCAAATGTCTGCACCAAAGAATCAAACTACATGATTGCCTTGCTCATCCCAGGTCCAAAAAGTCCTGGAAAGGATTTTGATTTATTCGTGGAGCCTCTTGTGGAGGAACTTGAACAACTATGGAGGGGTGTTCTCACTCGAGACCTATATAGCAGCCCACCAGCTGATTTCTTTCTACGTGCTATTATAATTTGTTGCATCCATGATTATCCGGCTATGGGCACTATGTCAGGGTGAACGACACATGGTTACAATGCATGTGTTCGCTGTGACAGGAATCCGCTGTCATACGCAATACTTAGCAAGTTATGTTACATTGGAGACTGTCGTTTCCTTGCCAAGGACAAGCCGCATCCTACAAAATACCGAAGACATGTGTTCAATGCAAAGCATGAAAACCTTGATGCACCAAAGAGGCTCACTGCCGATGAGTTGCAAGTGGAATTAGAGAAGGTCAGGCATATTACACCAGGAAACCATCCTGGTGATGGTAGCCGGAAAAGGAAGCGTGGCAGGGCAGAAGAGAGATTATTGTTTACCCGCAGGTCCACTTTGTGGGACTTGGAGTATTGGAAAGATTTGGATCTGCGACATAATCTTGATGTGATGCACATCGAGAAAAATATATGTGACAGCATTATTGGCACACTTCTTAATATTGAAGGCAAGACAAAATATACCTTAAAATCTAGGATTGATTTGACACACCTGGGTATCAGAAAGGATTTGCAGGTGGAAGATGAAGGTAAACCACGGGATATGGCACCAGCTGTGTACGTCTTGTACAAGGTAAAAAGAAAAGAATTCTGCTAGGTCCTGTCACATGTGAGATTCCCACATGGATTTGCTTCCAACCCTGAAAGGAGAGTCAGTGCAGATGGAAAAAAGGTACAAGGGTTGAAAACTCATGACTACCACGTCCTACTTCAAAGGGTTTTACCTGTTATCCTTAGAGGACTGGGCTGCCCTGACTTATACAGAGCAGTTGCAGAGTTGGGATAATTCTTCAAGGAACTCTGCAGTAGAAATATCAGGATAGATGCTTTGGAGCGTCTTAGTGACAAGATACCAACTATCCTATGTAACCTTGAGAAGATATATCCTCCAGCCTTCTTTGATGTGATGGTGCATTTGGCTGTTCATCTACCTGATGAGGCACTACTTAGAGGTCAAGTACAGTACGGCTGGATGTACCCTATTGAAAGGCGGCTAGGCACTTTCAAGGGCTATGTTAGGAATAGAGCTAGACCCAAGGGTCCCATTGCAGAGGCCTACATTGCTACAGAAGTGTTGACATTGTGCTCAAAATACATTGAAACAGCTGATCAACTTAGCGAAGAGGTGGGTGAAGACAATCCTGGGCTCAATGTTTTTGATTATTCTGTTCGGGTTACAGGGAAGAGTCGACAAGAGGACAAACCTAAAGATTTGGACAAAATGGTTTGGTATGTGTTGAATAACTGTCCTGAGATACTACCTTATATCAAGTAAGTGCTAAGTACTGCAACTTATACATCGTAATCTACTAAACTTGCAGCACATTCTTATATATTTAGATTTTTGATGCAATCACTATGTTGTGCAGCATCTACAAAAAGGAGTTACTACCACCAAATCCAAGAAACATTGACAAACTGGTTATGGCAGGATTTGCGAAATGGTTCAAGATCCATGTAAGCTTTTGAATTGCACTGTCAGTTTTTTTAATATATTGAGTACATAAGATGATCAGCTTGTCTATTTTCTAACCATAGGTTAAGAAGATGCGGGAGGATGGACAGGCAGTTGATGATGCCCTTTACGCACTAGCAATGGGTCCTGATACTCGGGTAAGACATTATGAATCTTGCGTTGTTGGAGATGTGCGCTACAACACCCTTGCACGCGATGAAGGCAGGAAGACACAAAACAGTGCCATCATGAGCACGGATACGTACGGTAGAGAGACAACTGAAATGTATGCAAACATAACAGACATTTTTCAGTTGCAGTATATCTCAAGTTTCGAGGATCATCTGTGTGTGGTGGTTCTGTTGTGCTATCGTTGGTATAACCTGTTTTCCAGGATCGCTAAACCCAGAGCTTTATGATTATTTCAAATCCATCAATGTCAAGGCGGCGTACTAGACCAACGAGCCTTTTATTTTGGCAAATCAAGCAACACAGATATTTTTCTTGGAAGGCACATTTGCACGTAGCGATGACTGCAGAGTATTGCAAAGGTTTGAGCAGAGGAATTCATTTAATGAAGTTGCACAACAAGATGATGCTTACACTGCTCCTGATGTACAAGATTCCACATATGTTCCTAATATCTTTGATAACCATCACGTCAATGACGCTGGCAAAAAGATTGCCTGTCGTGTTGTGGACATACAAGAGTTGATCAAGAAGAAGCCAACATTCAAGGACATTAAGGATGAAGAACAAGATGACACTGTGGTGAATTATGATACAGACTGATACACATGGTGAAGATGTTTACGTTGTTGCCGCGGATGATGATTAGATTGCTTTCGTCATATTTGCCTGTCAGAAGATGTTTTTTATCTACTATGTGAAATTCTGTTTGCTATGACAACTGAAACCTGATGAACATGTTGTTTAGTATTTTGCTGTGAGAACATCACTTGTTATGTATGTTGATTTATGTTTGGTGATTGTATGACGACTAAAACATGATGACATTGTTGTTTAGTTGTACTCATATTTGGCTGTTAAACTTGAATTTGATGACATAGTTTGCTGTTGGACTGCAATTTGCTCGATGTCTTCGAATGGGAACAAAGCTGATCCGACAGGGCCTCTGCTAATTTATTTATTTATTACCAAAAGGGCCTCTGCTATTTATTTATTTATGAGCAAAAGGGGATACCCCCGGATTTTTGATAATAGAAATCATTAGATGTTCACAACACTACGCCCAGCCTACTACACCGGTTTCATTCATTACTAGTTTTAGCAAAGTGCTCATGTCATAGCCACTGAATACATCACGAGTGCTACATACACTACAAATAAAGAGACAATCATCCTACATAGCACATCAATTTTGCCCATTATCTTCACAAGCTCTTTCATCTACTCATTGCTGTCAAGGCCGTTCAACAGTTGTTGCTTGGCCATGATCAGAGGAACTGCGTCTTTAACCTTCTGCTCTGCATCTTCCTCTTCCGTCGTTCCTTCAGTTACTTGTCCAACACACCAACCTACTGGTATTGGGATTCCTCAGCTAACCAAATAATCAGCGTAGTTGCATTCCCCCACATTAACAACTTCCCAGAAATACAATCACACAAATCTTCCCTTTTCTGCACGATTCAAATTGGAAGATCATCAACCAAACTATTAAAAATCAGCAACTGAAAGCAGCAGAACAACACTTAAGCATTTGTAGAAGACTCGGCCAGGGTTGAGGATTGTGGTTGACACGCGACGGGTGACTCTGTGTGATTTGCCGCAGTGGCACCACAACAACGGCAGCGGGTTGCGATGAGCAACCAGCTGCGGTGCGTGTGCCGGCGGGGCTGTGATGAGACCCACAGGCGATGGTACGGGTGGTGACTTGGCGCATATCTGGTTGTTTCCTGCTGAAGAGAAGGTGGACGAGCAGCCAGCGGACATGGGTGCTGCGGCCAGAGCTTCTCATGCTAGGCAGAGTAAGTAGAGAAGAGGAGAAGGAAACGTTGGATATGTCGGTTTCCTTACGTGCAGAGTAGCATAGCACCATATATACTCATAGTCTAGGTTTGGATTTGAACTAGCTACAGGAGTACGTCTCTCTTTTTTCTAAAACTCAGCAATGTGTCTTTACTGGTACACTAGCTTGTTCTCTACGCCTTCTCAAGTCTTTGATTTTCTTTCTTTTTTTGCGAGGAAGCAAGGAGGACAAAATTGAGAGTTTCTGGGACTTGAACCCAAGAACTCTCGGTTGAAAACCAAGGGTGCTAATCACTTATGTGGCGAACGTTCCCTGGGAGGAGGATGGCAGACGAACGCATTTTCCTCGCAGATTTAGTTGTGACGCAAGATCGAACGATCACAGTTTCGGGAATGTTATCAGGCGAACGAGCCCAATTTTTCTTTTCTTCCTATATATAAAAAAGTATGTCAACAAACGATTGTGCCAACCTTGACCGGTGGATTGACATTCAACGTCTGCCCTGTTTCTTCAATCTCTTCTTCCTCCAGCCGCCAAAGCCAAACCAGCGCCGACGGGACCGCCTGCTCCCGCTTCCATGGATGGCTGTGCCGCGCGCACGCGTCGTGGCCACATTGCACCCTAAAACTCTGTGCATCTTCCCCAGCTCCCGTCCGTTCCCGTCCGAGGCCTCACCATCGTCCTCTGCCTTGGTTCGCTCGCCGTGGCGCCACCCTCCGGTGTTGTCAACATGGTCAGCAACCGAGAGGAATAAGGAGATGATTGTACATGGTGAGGATGATAGTAGGGACTCGGAAGCACGTGCAATAATTTTGTTTTTTCAGGATGGAGAAGGGTATCAACTGGGTTGTTCGGGAGCTGTGGCCCGTCTAGTGTAATAGCCTAGTTTTTGGCCCATTTCTTTTTCTTTTTTGATTTATTGGTTTTTGCTCTGATTTTATTTTTGGAGTGGTTCCGTGGCATTGCCACCTAGGAAATCATCCTCATTCCCCCTCCCAAGTGTCTCATCATTCTCAAAACCTTGCCAAGATCATGTTACTTCACTCTTCGACCAAACCCTAAAATCTTTTTCTAGGGAATATTCCTTTTTCTATTAAAGGAATAACCCTATCTGCCCAAGGTTGTGAAGCAACCTATATTTCTGTCCATCCAAAAATCCCCAAATAATTTTCATAATTCCCTTGGGTCATCTATTTCTCAAATATGCCCAAACTTTCCTATCCTAGCCCAAGAATATTTCTCCAATAATTATTCTTCATTTCTGTCCAGTGTGGCTTTCTGTGAAGGAAGTACCACCTATCCTTTCTTAATTGCTCATGCCAAAATTCAACATTATTTGCCTAGCCAATCTTCCTCAGCAATTTTTCAAACTTTCTGTCACACAGAAGGCATTATGAAGGAAGTACTAGCTAGGGTTATCCAAATGAGTTGAAATTTTGCACACTCCTTCATGTGCTCATATTATGACACTCCCCAAAATTTCAGCTCCATCCAATCATCTATGTGAGCACAGGACCAAACCTTTGATTCTGTCAATATTTTCAGGTTGTGAAGCAAGTATATTTTATATTGCTTAATTAATTCTGAGAAATTGCCAGATTGTGATCCTGCCCAAATAACATCTCTCCACCAAATTTGGCACCATTTCACTTAGCCAATATTTCTCTAAAATTATTGCAAGTTTCTGGTCAGCATAAATGTTTGTGAAACAAGTACCATTTTAGTTAATCCAATTGGTATGAAATTTTTACAGCATCATTGTGTGACCAACTCATCATCCTATGCCAATTTTCAGCTCAAGTGGGTACTCTATGTGAGTGCACCATCATGATCTCTTTCTGGACCATTTTGATGAGTTGCAAAGCAACTGTATTAATACTTGGTCTAATTCTCATCAAACTCTCCAGGATTATAGTCCTCCCTAAGCTAATCACCTCAGACAAATCCATTTGGCCCAATCACTTCCCTGTTGATCACCAGTGCACGGCCAAGTTTACTGCAGTAAACTTGAGACGATGATCACCATTTAACCAGAGCGTTTTTCATCGATCTACCACCGCAGTTGAAACCTCCTTTGGAAGAACTTACCACTAGACAAGACGTTCCAGCTCATTGCCCCCGCTACAGGCCAATGGATGCGGTGACCATGGTAATGGCATAACAGTGCGCGCGCTCTGTGTGCTCTAGCTGTGCCCAGGCATCATTTGTGCTTCGGCACCTCCTCCTCTCGTCGTCTTCGCGCGCGTGAGCTTGTCCTTGGCTTCACCTCATCGTCACCGTTCCACTGGGCCCCTCTCCCGCTTCGGCAGCTTCCTCACCGATGCTCGCCCACGGGCGAACAGTGGCCGTTTGGCTCGGAGCTTGCCGTCTTCTTCCTCCCTGCGCTCCTTTGGCCTTCTCCTCCCCGTGAGAACCTCCACTGCTCCTCCTACGTCGTCTACCTCCGGGCTCGCCAGCGTGGGCACACGTCCGTGGCGTCAGACACGCGTCCGTGGCGACGCCAGCTCGACCCCCTCCTCCCCCGCCTATATAAGCCCACCCCCAGCCCTCTCGACCTCACCACTCGGCCGCACTCACTCCTCTAGCCCTCCCTGACCCCTTAGATCATCGTCGGAGCCCCTCCCTGCTCGCCATCGCCGCCATGGCCGCCGCAGCCGCCGTCGGGCTCTGCTTGATTCCGAGCAGCCCCGGGCTCCTCCCCTCTTTCTTCCACCCCTAGTAGACCACCTGGAGCACCTCGAGCCTCCTCACCTCCTCGTTTTCCTCTCTGGTGGCCCGGAGCGCCGTGCCCGCATCTGCCCGACGCCGCTGTCCACCCGCATCAAAACCAGGGCCGCTTCGTCCATCTCTGGCGACTGCTGTGCCCAGGGCCGCCTCCGTCTTGTTCCCCTGCATCCGTGGTTAGGCCGAGCTCCGCCTGCGGTGGCCTGTGCCGCCGACGAGTGCCGTCGGGGCCGGCTCTGCCTCGGCCAGGCACGGGCGCGAGCGAGGAGAAGAAGGAGCCGACGATGACCCCTCTGCCAGCTGGCCGCGGGCCCTGCGCGTCAGCCCCTCAGCCGTTGACCCCGCCCTGCCACATCAGATAAGTGGAGACGAACTCCCAGGCATTTTGTTTTCTTCTTCTAAAATTGTATTTTGCCTCTCCTTCAGCGAAAGTACGCTTTCCTTTGCTGAACACGTATTTTCTCTCTGTTACAACGAGGAATACGTTTTCTAGAAGAGAAGGCGTATTTTTTGGAGTGCGTGTTCTGTTTTTCTGGCTAAGGGCCTGTTTGTGATGATTTTATTTACAAATGGGTCCCTGGCAGAAAAACTATCCTATCTTTTTACCCATAGCTCCAAATCAGGTGAATCCAAAGCCCACTTCTTCATTTCGTCAAGCCCGTTCCGATGGAACAATTTTCACTGTCTTTTGACATTCTGAAAATGACCATTTTTCCCTTGTGCTTAATCAGCCCCATCCGAGAGAGAACATTTTCCGGCGATTCTTTCCGCGAGCTTCTCGCACTTCTTCCTGGTGATTTCCTCCACCCCAGGCAAGCCACACCCTCCATTTGCATGATTGCAATGCAGTGACATGGTTCTTTATTTGAACTTATTTAAAATATTGCAGTAGCTATGTATGATCTTGTTCATGGCATTTCTTGGAGTATTTTTTTGATCTTGCTATTGCCATGATATTGCTTGGAGTTCTAGGACTTATATTTTGATGATTATGTGGATGACATGGTGCCTTTGGATATTAGTGGATATTATGATTATTTTCATGATGGTATTATGTTTTGGAGTATTTGCTTTGGATGTCATGTTGCCTTTGGATTATTAGTGGCTAGTACTATTTTCATCATGATGATAGTTGATATTATGTTTTGGAGTATGATGTTGGAGATGATGCTTGCACGTGGATCATAGTTGGATAGCTAGTTCTTGATATTTGAGTAGTAGTAGTATCATTCTTGGATTCATCATGATAGAAGTGTTATGCTATCCTTGGAGCATTTTGTTATGTCGATAGTATGCTTTGGCTTGTTTGTTGGATATTGCTATGACTTCGATCACAGGTTGGTAGATGATAATAGAGTATCACTTATCACTGTTGTATGTTTGGGATAAATTTCGTCATAAGTTGGTCAGGTGCCACCTAACCGGGCTTTTCCAGTGCAACCACATTTGCCTTTATGGGAAGGCCCTAATGCGGTCTATTGTTGTGCCTCTCGCCGGTGCCTCCAACGAGGGAAGGTTATGCACGGGCGCTACCCTGATCAGGTAGGACGGCATAAGCCTTGTGTGCCCGTAGTTGGTATTGAGATCTCTTGTCCCCGTTTGGGACCGTTTTTGTTTTGCCACGACGGTGGCCGTTGGTGCCTTTGTTAGGCACGAGACCACCCAGGACTGAACCCAAAAGGGTTGTTGGTCGGAGTGGTCGGGAGATTGTCATGGCAGTAGGTCGATTTCTTTGGAACGTCGTTGGTCCACCTGAATGGGAGTGCGAGGCCATGGGTTCTGTGGTGTGGGTAAAGTGCGCTACCTCTGTAGAGTGTGTGTGTTTAAACTATCGATAGCCACATCCTCGGTCATGGGCACAAGTTCGTAATAGGTCACACCTTTCGATCAACACTCACATGACGGAATGACTTATAGGTGATTTATTTGTTGATGTACTATGAGCAGTAACAGTTTGGCAGGATGTTGATGATGATGGTGGATGATCTTGAGGATGATCATTCAGTTTGTGATGTGGTCACGAGGTGATCATGTGGATTTTCCGTTTGTGATCCGTGAATGATCACCGTTTGGTTACGAGGTAACCCATTGAACCAAGTGTGGTTCCGTTTGTGATCCGTGCGTGATCACCGTTTGGTTTTGATCACGAGGTGATCGAGATGGTATATCACTTGGCCGGTTAGCCAAGAGTGATATGTTTATGGAGATCTGAGATGTTGGTTTATCAGTATGATAGTAGTTTCATACCATGCTTAGTAGTTGCTTCATCATAGTAGTTGTTCATTAATTAACTTGTTTAATGCTATGTTATTGTCATGCCTTCATGTTTATGGTTGTTGTGAGCTTGCAAGTACATTCAATGTACTGACCTGGCGTGTCATGCCAGATTGCAGGTGATGCCATGATTGCTTGATTGCTTGTCGAGATTTCCGTGTGTGCGAGCTATATGGTGTCCCAGCAAGAGTCCCTGCGGAGTGGAGTTCACCACCTTCGTCGTTATTCCGTTGCTACGAGTTGTTCCGCTGTTACCATAGAGCAAGTGTAGTATCGCAGGCGTAGTGTCGCCGTGCTGATGTGATTCTTTGTAACATCAGACCCTTGTATTATTATTATTGTAATAAGAGCTGACTTGTTCTATGTCAAGCAGTGTCATATTTCAGAGACCTCTCCTTGATCTCTGGGCTGGAATACGGGGCGTTCCGGTTTCTCTGAGCCGGGGTGCCACAGGCTTGGTATCAGAGCAGGTGTGGCTGTAGGACGCCCTAGTCAGCGCGAGTGGTAGAAACTGATAGTAATCGATAGTATAGAGTCTACCTTGTTTGTTGCATTTAGTTGCTGCATTTGTTTGTTGCATAGCATGCATATAGCCTTATTATTTGCTGCTAACAGTTTTATCTGGTGAGTGTAGCTGGCATTGGGTTGCGAACCCTTTTGTTTAATCTTAAAAAATTCTTTCAATTTCCATTAGATACTTTTTTCTTTTTCGGATCCACTACAGCTCAGCCTTTGCATTTTTCCAGTTTTCTTTTCTTGCTCGTTCTTCGGTGTTTGGTGTCATTTCTGTCCCAGCAGAGTGATGCCAAGTGATTCTGACACTGTTTGCAAAAATGGTGCTCAGGTATCGCGCCGATATCCTTCCTTCAGCCCCATTTTGTTTCGGTGGTAGACATGCTTCTACCCCGGATCATTCTTTTTCTTGTCGTGTTGGCAACCCTTAATGGTCTCAGTCATCAAGAAAGGGTAATGCCAGCAGACTCAGTTTCCCCGCTATCCTTATTTCTTGGACGAGTACGGATATTTTCCGTCCGCTTGATAATAATGTGGTTGCGACCTTCGTGTCCCACTAAATGATTACCGAGTGCGTCCTTGCCTCCGAGCTAGTCCAGGTTGCTACCTGGCTAAGCCAGCACTTGGTGTAGCGATGTTTACACCTATCCTTCCACACATTAATTCGTCCTCGTGCACCCCGTCACACCATGCTAGATCATAGAACCGGAGATCCCGCGAGATTTGTGCGCTTAAGTAGGCATGCATATTGTGTGACTAGCAGTACTATGTGACTTTGTTTGAGTGTGTAGTGATTGTTGTTTTTTGCTTTTGCTTAGTTAAGTCTCTTTTGCTTCTTTCTTTTTGGGCCCCGGTGTTACATTATTTTTTCCCTATAAACAGTTGCTCATCAATAAGGGTTTGGAATATTGGGAAGAAGCTCAGCTAAAGAGAATGGGATTCTCAGCCCACTTCAGTGAAATGGGGAATATCTGATTTTGAGGCTGATAATCAATTTTGCATTAGTATGCACTCCTCACAACAGTACTCATAACTCAAGTCTACATTAGTACAAAATCCTCACAGCAGTAATGATCAAGTCAGCAGCAAGACAAGTCAGGTACAAGATCAACGGTATATTTTCCGTCAAAGGTATGGATCATATACAAAATTTTGGCTCAGGAATGCATGATGCTTGAAATATGTTATCATCCGAAATAAAGTCAGAATGTGATATGCTCAAGGAAGACAGTCAAACAAATGTTCTCGTGCAAATAATCAGCCACAGAATATTATGGGCGTGTGTGTAGATTTCAGTCTGCATATTAGTATGAAGATTTGGATGTAATAAACTCAGTCTCCCTCCACACACCATCAGAAGAAGCTTATGGTGTAAGGCTCCTCAATTTGTCCTCAGTACAATATATGGACAGATTCCAGCCCAAGATACCCGGTCTTTCTCAGCAAGATACCTCCGTAAAAGCTTTTGACAGACGACAATGAATTTTTCTCAACAAGCAAACCCGAGGAGAAGCTTCTCAAGTACGGAACTCAGGCTTCTCTAGCACAATAATCAGACCAAGCTTCGTGTGTAAGCTATAGAGCCTTCTTCTGCATGATACCCGACAAAGATTTGAGCAGAAGTTAACAAGTCTTCCTCAGCAAGCTACTCGGATGGCTTCCCTCGTAAGCCATTCAGTCTGTGTCAGTATCATACTATTACACCGTCGTCAGAGGTTATATGATGATTGCTAATGTATGGCAGTACCGCTCAAGAATCAGACTCGCAACATTTTGTCGGAAGCACAAATTAGTCAGGGCATGTGTCTTCTTCAGAAATCAAGTGTTTGGTTGCATATGATTCTTATATATGGTGAGCATGCATCCGCAGTCATATCAGTCACTCATACAAGATGCGGCAAGGATCCAGCAGATATACCTAAGGAATGTAAGGATCCCACAACCTCACGAGTCAGGCAAAGGAAAATAAGTAGAGATACATCTCATGACTTACAAGGATCGACAAGATCTGGGGATGACATCACAGAATCAACAGTCGTGACAATGGTCATCAAGGTCATTATTCCCGTAGCTGACAAGGAGATGTCTTCAAACCTTGTCACCTTCTTATATGATTGGCCTCAGCAATGAGCTCCATATAGCTACAAACCCCAGGTATATGTCATATGTGTGCGGACTCAGGTCAGAAAACAGGCACAAGGAATAATGTCAAAAATATTGCACTAATCACATCCATGGTCATACGAAGAGTCAAGGAAAGGTATGGCCAAGTTATTTCAGTAAGGTATCCTGACAAAGCAAATCATGACCATCAAAGGATGAGACTGGCTGCAAAGGTATGTTGATGATTTTTTTGCGCAACCATGAGGGTCCGGATACCCAAATCAGTTGGAGGCCGTAATTCCATATGGATCCACAAAAGACAGTCAAATCTTTGGTACATATCTCATGCTCGAGCCAAAGGGATAAATCAAAATCAGTACCACCTATGGCCAGTCAGGTCCTGTCAGAAGATGGTCATAATTAATTCTCAGCATTCATTGAAACCAGAAGGCCTGCATTTATTTGAAGCAACCCCATGATAGAAGTATTAAGGTTTTCATGACAAAAGGAAATTTTTGCTCAGATCCATTGGATATCACCGCAGATATGAAAGAATCAATGTCAGCAAAAGGAGTTGGTGTGTGAGCAAAAACCCGTCCGAATTTGGGGAAAGGTGAAGCAAACCACCCCCGAGCAAAGATAATAAAATCATATAAAATTCTTGGGGGAACAATAAACAAAGGAAAAAGGATACCCGAGTTGGGAACAGTGTCCTCAAGTTATACTTGTTCCCTGAGCAACCAAATCTCGAGGACGAGATTTCTTTAAGGGGGTAAGAGTTGTAACAGCCTGGTTTTTGGCCCTTTTCTTTTTCTTTTTGATTTATTGGTTTTTGCTCTGATTTTCTTTTTGGAGTGGTTCTGTGGCATTGCCACCTGGGAAATCATGCTCATTCCCCCTCCCAAGTGGCTCATCATTCTTAAAACCTTGCCAAGATCATGTTACTTCACTCTTTGACCCAACCATAACATCTTTTTCTAGGGAATATTCCTTTTTCTATTAAAGGAATAACCCTATCTGCCCTAGGTTGTGAAGCAACCTATATTTCTGTCCATCCAAAAATCCCCAAATAATTTTCATAATTCCCTTCGGTCATCTATTGCTCAAATATGCCCAAACTTTCCTGTCCTAGCCCAAGAATATTTCTCCAATAATTATTCTTCATTTCTGTCCAGTGTGGCTTTCTATGAAGGAAGTGCCACCTATCCTTTCCTGATTGCTCCTAAACCTTTTGGCCATTTTCTTATGTCCAAATAATTGCCTCATGCCAAAATTCAACTTTATTTGCCTAGCCAATCTTCCTCAGCAATTTTTCAAACTTTCTGTCAGACAGAAGGCATTGTGAATGAAGTACTATCTAGGTTATCCAAATGAGTTGAAATTTTTCACACTCCTTCATGTGCTCATATTATGACACTCCCCCAAATTTCAGCTCCATCCAATCATCTATGTGAGCACAGGACCAAATCTTTGATTCTGTCAATATTTTCAGGTTGTGAAGAAAGTATATTTTATATTGCTTAATTAATTCAGAGAAATTTCCAGATTGTGACCCTGCCCAAATAACATCTCACCACCAAATTTGGCACCATTTCACTTAGGCAATATTTCTCTAAAACTATTGCAAGTTTCTGGTCAGCAAAGATGTTTGTGAAACAAGTACCATTTTGGTTAATCCAATTGGTATGAAATTTTTACAGCATCATTGTGTGACCAAATCATCATCTTATGACAATTTTCAGCTCAAGTGGGTACTCTATGTTAGTGAACCATCATGATCTCTTTCTGGACCATTATGATCAGTTGCAAAGCAACTGTATTAATACTTGGTCTAATTCTCCTCAAACTCTCCAGGATTATAGTCCTTCTAAGCTAATCACCTCAGACAAAACCATTTGGCCTAATCACTTCCCTGTTGATCACTAGTGCACGGCCAAGTTTACTCCACTAAACATCAGACGATGATTACCATTTAACCAGAGCGTTTTTCATCGATGTACCACCGCAGTTGAAACCTCCTTTGGAAGAACTTACCACTAGACAACACGTTCCAGTTCATTGCCCCCGCTACATGCTAGTGCACTCGGTGATCATGGTAATGGCATAATAGTGCACGTGCTCTGTGCGTTGCGGCCATGCCCAGGCGTCGTTTGTGCTTCGGCACCTCCTCCTCTCATTGTCTTTGCGCGCGTGAACGTGTCCCTTGGCTTCACCTCATCGTCGTCGTTTCCCTGGACCCCTCTCCCCCTTCGGTAGCTTCCTCACTGACGCTATGCCACGGGCGAACAGTGGCGGTTTGGCTCGGAGCTCGCCGTCTTCTTCCTCCCATCGCTCCTTTGGCCTTCTCCTCCCCGTGAGAACCTCCATTGCGCCTCCTACATCATCTACCTCCGAGCTCACGAGCGTGGGCACGCGTCCGCGGCGACGCCAGCTTGACCCCCTCCTCCCCCGCCTAAATAAGCCCACCCCGAGGCATCTCGACCTCACCACTCGACCGCACTCACTACTCTAGCCTTCCTCGACCACTCAGATCATCGCCGGAGCCCCACCCTGCTCGCCATCGCCGCCATGGCCGCCGCAGCCACCGTCGGGCTCTGCTCGAATCCGAGCAACCCCAGGATCCTCCCCTCTTTCTTCCACCCCTAGTTGACCACCTGGAGCACCTCGAGCCTCCTCACCTCCTCGTTTTCCTCTCTGGTGGCCCGGAGCGTCGTGCCCGCATATGCCTGACGCCGCTGTCCGCCCGCGTCAAAACCAGAGCCGCCTCATCCATCTCTGGCGACTGTTGTGCCTAGGGCCGCCTCCGTCTTGTTCTCCTGCATCCGTGGGTAGGCCGGGCACCGCCTGCCGTGGCCTGTGCCACTGGCGAGTGCCGTCGGGGCCGGCTCTGCCTCGGCTAGGTGCGGGCGCGAGCAAGGAGAAGAAGGAGACGACGACCCCCCTGCCAGCAGGCCACGTGCCCCGCACAGCCCCTCAGCCGTTGACCCTGCCCCGCCACATCAGATAAGTGGAGACGAACTCCCACGCATTTTGTTTTCTTCTTCTAAAATTGTATTTTGCCTCTCCTCTAGCCAAAGTACGCTTTCCTTTGCTGAACACGTATTTTCTCTCTGTTACAACGAGGAATACGTTTTCTAGAAGAGAAGGCGTATTTTTTGGAGTGCGTGTTCTGTTTTTCTGGCTAAGGGCCTGTTTGTGATGATTTTATTTACAAATGGGTCCCTGGCAGAAAAACTATCCTATCTTTTTACCCATAGCTCCAAATCAGGTGAATCCAAAGCCCACTTCTTCATTTCGTCAAGCCCGTTCCGATGGAACAATTTTGACTGTCTTTTGACATTCTGAAAATGACCATTTTTCCCTTGTGCTTAATCAGCCCCATCCGAGAGAGAACATTTTCCGGCGATTCTTTCCGCGAGCTTCTCGCACTTCTTCCTGGTGATTTCCTCCACCCCAGGCAAGCCACACCCTCCATTTGCATGATTGCAATGCAGTGACATGGTTCTTTATTTGAACTTATTTAAAATATTGCAGTAGCTATGTATGATCTTGTTCATGGCATTTCTTGGAGTATTGTTTTGATCTTGCTATTGCCATGATATTGCTTGGAGTTCTAGGAATTATACTTTGATGATTATGTGGATGACATGTTGCCTTTGGATATTACTGGCTATTATGATTATTTTCATGATGGTATTATGTTTTGGAGTATTTGCTTTGGATGTCATGTTACCTTTGGATTAGTAGTGGCTAGTATTTTTTTCATCATGACGATAGTTGATATTATGTTTTGGAGTATGATTTTGGAGATGATGCTTCCATATGGATCATAGTTGGATAGCTAGTTCTTGATAGTTGAGTAGTAGTAGTATCGTTCTTGGATTCATCATGATAGAAGTGTTATGCTATCCTTGGAGTATTTTGTTATGTCGATAGTATGCTTTGGCTTGTTTGTTGGATATTGCTATGACTTGGATCACAGGTTGGTAGATGATAGTAGAGTATCAGTTATCACTGTTGTATCTTGGGATACATTCCGTCATTAAGTTGGTCAGGTGCCACATAACCGGGCTTTTCCAGTGCAACCACATTTGCCTTTATGGGAAGGCCCTAATGCGGTCTATTGTCGTGCCTCTCGCCGGTGCCTCCAATGAGGGAAGGTTATGCGCTACCCCGATCAGGTAGGACGGCATAAGCCTTGTGTGCCCGTAGTTGGTATTGATATCTCTTGTCCCCGTTTGGGACCGTTTTTGTTTTGCCACGACGGTGGCCGTTGGTGCCTTTGGTAGGCACGGGGCCACCCAGGACTGAACCCAGAAGGGGTGTTGGTCGGAGTAGCCGGGAGAGTGTTATGGCAGTAGGTCGGTTTTGTCGGAACGCCGTTGGTCCACCCGAATGGGAGTGCGAGGTCATGGGTTCTGTGGTGTGGGTAAAGTGTGCTACCTCTGCAGAGTGTGTGTGTTCAAACTATCGATAGCCACGTCCTCGGTCATGGGCACAAGTTCATACTAGGTCACACCGTTCGATCAACACTCACATGACGGAATGACTTACAGCTGATTTATATGTTGATGTACTTTGAGCAGTAACAGTTTGGCAGGATGTTGATGATGATGTTGGATGATCTTGAGGATGATCATTCAGTTTGTGATGTGGTCACGAGGTGATCATTTGGATGTTCCGTTTCTGATCCGTGAATGATCACTGTTTGGTTACGAGGTAACCCATTGAACCAAGTGTGGTTCCGTTTGTGATCCGTGAGTGATCACCATTTGGTTTTGATCACGAGGTGATCGAGATGGTATATCACTTGGCCGGTTAGCCAAGAGTAATATGGTTATGGAGATCTGATATGTTGGTTTATCATTATGATAGTAGTTTCATACCATGCTTAGTAGTTGCTTCATCATAGTAGTTGTCAATTAATTAACCTGTTTAATGCTATGATATTGTCTTGCCTTGATGTTTATGGTTGTTGTGAGCTTGCAAGTACATTCAATGTACTGACCTGGCGTGTCATGCCAGATTGCAGGTGATGCGATGATTGCTAGATTGCTTGTCGAGGTTTCCGTGTGTGCGAGCTAGATCATGTCCTAGCCAGAGTCCCTGCGGAGTGGAGTTCACCACCTTCATCGTTGTTCCGCTGCTAGCATAGAGCAAGTGTGGTATCGTAGGCGTAGTGTCGCCGTGCTGATGTGATTCTTTGTAACATCAGACCCTTGTATTATTATTCTTGTAATAAGAGCTGATTTGTTCTATGTCAAGCAGTGCCGTATTCTAGAGACTTCTCCTCGATCTTTGGGCTGGAATACGGGGTGTTCTGGTTTCTCTGAGCCGGGGTGCCACATCTAGCCCAGGCTTTTATTTCATATGTTTAGCACATGACTATCCAGTTTGTTTTTTTCCTTTCTGCTTATAGCTTGCCCAACTATTTTGTTTTTTTCAGAATAACCAACGTCGGCCTATTTTCTTTTCTACGCCCTGTTGGGCCGGAAATCTTTCGAGACGAGCAGGGATGGATTTTGCCCAGACAATGGGCTATAAGTAATAAGAAATGGGCTATAAGTAATAAGAAATGGGCTGTAAAATGAAAAAATACAGCAAACAGGCAATTAGTTCCAAAATACTTTTACTTTCGGATTTTGATATTTTAAATTTCATTGTTTTCGTGCGGGTAAAATTTCATTGATTTAAATTAAGGTATGTTTAGTTTTCAAATTTGTCAGGACCCCGATCCTAAGGCACACCAATCTAGCATGTAACACATCATATCACTTTACGGCCTCACGCACGGTGTTCTCACCGGTGCCACCTTACCTGGTCCGGGACCATTTGCGCCTTTTGGCTCACGTATATGATAGTGTCGCTAGCATCCATATGACAGAGAACCCGGGCTGACATGACTAGTCGTTAATCCAAAGTGGCACTAATTACAGAGACAGGCATACATGACCCAGCAACGAACGTGTCGGTCATCAACGTATGAACCTAAGTCGTAGCAAGCTACAATGACTTAAAGGAACAACGCGTGACATTTCCCCGAAGGAATAGACACAGGATCAAAGAAGGACACATGCCGGCCAGCCTAAGTGTTCCGGAGCAGTAGCAAGCTACCGTGGCTCAGTGGAAGCACTAGGAGACATTTCCCAGTAAGAGAGGCTACCAAGAATAAACAACTAGGTTGTCGGATCCCACACATACCAAGCATTTCAATAACATACACACAATATGCTCGATATGTGCAAATACAACATGGCATCACAACAAAACTCTACGACTCAAAGTATTTATTCATTAGGCTCTGAGGAGCCAGATATTACACCATGGGTCTGGTGACCCAGCATTCAACATACAAGCAATAAGCACATATGGAAGCTTAACTTGTCTGAGTAGAGACACCTACAAATGAAAAAGGCTGAGAAGCCTGACTATGTACAAAACCCTCCCAAGGGTACAAGATCGTAGCTAAGGTAACAAGCTAAACGTCGAAGTCCATGCGGAACTACTAGTGAGGCTGAAGTCTCTCTGCAAAAACATAAATTAAGAAAACGTGAGTACAAATGTACCCAACAAGACTTGCATCAGAACTAGCTACATATGCATCAGTATCAACAAAGGGGTGGTGGAGTTTAACTGCAGCAAGCCAGCTTTGACTCAGTGGCTAACCTGAACTACGACTATTCGTAACTCTTTTAAGGTGGCGCACACGAGTCCACATATTCACCATATCAATACACCACTATGGATCCGCTCCCGTCTCCCTAAGAGAAGGCCATCCATAGCACTCACGCTTATCTTGCGCATTTTAGAGTATCCACTTTCACTTGTCTATGAACTGTATAGGCAACCAAGTAGTCCTTTACCGCGGACGCGGCTATTCGAATAGATGATGTTAACCCTGCGGGGGTGTACTTCACACACGCTCTCACCACTTACCGCTGTTTACACGACATGTACTGAGCAACGTTCAAGAAGAAGCCCAGCGAGGGTGTCGGCCATGACCTGACTAACCATACAAGTCCCTAGTCCAGGTTTATCGCCTATTCAGTTTCCATCCGCAGGTAGTCCGGCCGAGGTTTCCACTATGGCCCCGAACGATGTGTGGAGGGTTCCCAGGTCACCAAACGGGCGACTCGGTACACCGGGCCACCTGCCTACCGCATCACAGCCCACCCCTAGGGTCAGCGCTATGCACGGCCTTCAGCATACAACAAACACCAGAAACTACGTGCAACTCCTGGACAGAGGACAGGGGCGGTTAATAAGTCAAGAGGGTCCAACGCATGGTAGTAGCTGATCTTAAATCACACATACAAATCTCAGTTCCTAAGGATGGTTCCAATGAAACAACCCACCATGTACTCCTACATGGCCTCTCATCGATACCTTTACCAAATTGTGTTCCATTCCAATTCATCTCCTGGACAGAGGACAGTAGGACATACGTTCATCACCATTCCAATTCATCCCCGATGAATCGGACCTGTCTCAACTCTAAGCAATAGCAGGCATGACAAACAAGCATGAATGAGTAGGCACAGCAGGGCTCAAACAACTCCTACTCATGCTAGTGGGTTTCATCTATTTACTGTGGCAATGACAGGTCATGCAGAGGAAAGGGGTTCAACTACCACAGCATGTAACAGTTGAATCACTGTTGTCCTAGTGTAGTAAAAGAGAGCAGGAGTGAGAGAGTGGGATTGTATCGGAATGAACAAGGGGATTTTGCTTGCCTGGCACTTCTGAAGATAGTATAGCTCTTCATCGGTGTCATCGAACACATTGCCAGAACAACATCTACTGAGGGGGACAATTACAGGCAACAGAGAGGAAACACAATCAATGCAATGCAACAATATGATGCATGAATGTGACATGGCAATATGCTGTCATTTGAGCTAATACAACTAGCAACACAATTAAATGAAGTTGGTTTGAACCCAAGGTTCAAATTCAAACTCCACATGTGGTTATTTAAATGGCATTCATTTGATTTGTCCTAAACAGTAGCCAAAAGTTGTTCTAACATGCATGAAAATGGTACGGATGGATAGATTGGATTTTTCTGATCATTTTTCATATATAAATTATTCCATTTGGGGTTATGGTTGAATTACTATAATTTTTAGAAGTTTTGGGCATTTTCTGAAATTCATAAATCATTCTCTGGTTTATTTAAAATCCCAAAAAGCTTTACTGCGTAAGCATGACGTCAGTGTGACTTCAGCAAGTCAACGGGTCGGCCCAGATGAAACCTGACCTATGGGGCCCGCACATCTGTGTAACAGGGCAGGAACAAAGGCTCACTAGTGGGGCCAGGTCAACGTTGACATGGCAGGGTCAACAGACATGTGGGGCCGACTGGTTTAATCGAAACTAAACATGGAATAAATCCCAGGGTTAAATAGGGCACTGGGCCCATATGTCAGTGAGAGAGGGGGTTAATTAGCGGGGTCATCAGTGGCTAATGACGTGCCACGTAACCAGTCACCGGAGTTGGACTTAGGCGACCTCAGAGTGCGGCAGCGGCTCGCCGGAATCGCGCTGTGGGCGTCGGCTGGACGTGCCGAGGGCACCTGGCGATAGCCCTTGCTCCCGCGCATCTAGCAGAGGCAGCAGCAGGTCATAGGATGGCCGGAATGGACGCCGGCGATGAGCCGAGCGGCGACCGGAGCTACGGGCGTGCTCAGGTTGGAGCTAGGGGGCACGTGGGGAGAAGCTGGTGCTGGCTACAGGCTCCTGGAGACGCGTTGAGCGCGGTGGTGTGCTTGGACGCGACAGAATCAAGACATGGCCGCGACAGCGACATGGCCAGCGGCAGCGAGCTTCGGTTGCGGTGGGACGGCAGCTACGGCATGAGTTTGAGCAAGGGGCAGGAGGAGAAAGAGCGGGGCTCATGAGGAGGTGGATGGTGCAGACAGCAGCGTCGGGGAAGTGTTGGTTGTCGCGAATCGACGGCGGCGATCCACGGTGACCGAGGGCGAACACGACGATGGTGGCGATGAAGCAGTGCCTCTGGGCGCCGCATAGCTCGGTGGAGAGGGCGAGGAAGACACCACGGAGCTTCTGGATTCAGCGGCAGGGCGAGGGGTGGCCGGTGGCCACGGGTACGGCGGTCGGCGTCGGTGAGCTCGCTCGGTCGAGCTCGTGTTCTTGAGGGAGAGAGGGGAAAATGGGTGAGAGTGAGAGGGTTGTGCACGGGGCGCGTGGCGTCGTCCGGGGGGTCCAAAGGGAGGCGGCAAGTAGGAGGTGGCCGGGACGCGTGCTTGCGTGCGGTGGCCACGCGCCTCTCAACCTCCTGGCGGGAGGTTGAGGGTGACTCGCATGGTGGAGGTGGGCTGGGCCGCCAGCTAAGCACAGGTGAGTTTCTGCTTTGTTTACTTTCTGTTTTCTTTTCTTTTGTTTAATATTTGGCACTGTTTAAAATTCAAAACAATTTCAAAAGAGTGACAAAAACCCTTGGAATATTTTTATGTTGCTGGATGGACTTTTCCAATAGCAAATAAAACATTTCAAGGTTATTTGAAAATATATTCTATATAATATGGATATACTTCCAAATTCAAATACAATAATGAATTAAATTCAATGACGAAAATATTCCTCAAAAATGTTCATTATTTTTGGTTTGGTGAAGAACCTTGCCAAAAATATAAACAATTAATCAGAACATTTTGGAAAACATTGAATGCAATTTTCCAGTGTTCTTCGCCCTTGTTTAAATTAAATTTTTGAGGCTTACAAATTTCCTCAATTCAAGTTTCTTGAATTTAGACATGATGCATGGATGCTCTCTGATGCAACTATTGCAAACAAATTCTAGGGCTGTGACAATTCACCCCCATTAAACAAGAATCTCGTCCCGAGATTCAAGACATGAGGTAAGAAGAATAGGGGTCACAAAGCTATCACAGTCTTCTCAATCCAACTGCCCTTCTTGAATATGTTGATTCATTGCCTCATATTGTTCTTGACGTCTTTGCTTTCGAGATCTTCATCCAACACGATGACGACAGAAAGAACTCTATAGGAAATGATCTCCTCGAAGGTTGAGCACTCAAGATCAACTCATGGAATGGGACGTGGAAACATCTCTTGAGTTGGGACACAAAACATACATCAAGTTGGATGGATAGTAACAGATGATGAAGTTCGATTTGGTAGGCAAGTATTCCACACTTAAGTAGATGGTGGATGCATTTCAACGTAGCAAGGATTGAGTTGCAATGATTCCATAACGGGCACCTTGGGGGAGGTGACTCGTAGAATTATTCCCTTAAGTGGCAAAAAGAATTACTTTTGATCCATAGACCATTGGAACTCTTCATACCATCCTAAGGCAATTCACAAATGATCGTTTGAAGGAATTCAAAAGAATGGCATACTCAGTTTGGAAAGGGAACTAGAGTTAGAAGACAACTCGGCAAACGGAAGGCACATTCCAATTGATATTGAGGATATAACCTAGTGTCTTAGCGTGCTCTCAAGAACTTGAACATTTCCATATTCATCAGGGTCTTACCAACATCCGTGCCGAGGATCCTGCCAACACATCATACTACCATGATAAATAGTGATGGATGATTGCAGATGGAAAGGAAGACAACATTTTCTCATATTTCACCTTAGCGACGCCAAGGAAACGAAATCTGGATGTTCGACCGAGAGACATTTAGCACTCTGCTTCTAATGTTCTCCTTGATGTACCAGCTTAACCCAATACCATTCGGTATTTGGAACATCAAGTAAAGTCTGACTTCGGGAGCTCAAGGAACCATAAGGAACAACTTATGTTCGAAGTCATACCAACTCCTCATGGAATAATGGCCAAATTGCTAACTCAAGATACTACAATAAGAGATCTCCCAGATAAGTGTGTTGTCCATGACATCCACTTAACGGTTCGAAGGACCAATATTATAATTCTTGGGAACGTCCCAACCATCATATATTCTAGACTCAACATTTCTGCAAAAGAAGGTTTGCAACACAATTCGACGAGATGGCATTGCGAGATTCTCGGGAGATGAACTACGGAAGCAAACTCCAAAACATGAGTGGGTTCTGCGACATATATGTGAGCACGCTGTCCCAGACAAGCATGACCACGTAGTAGTCTTATAATAAAACACTACCGAGTTCAGGTGGGGAACCATCATTAATGATATCGAAGTCTCCACGTGTTGAAGTCCAAAGTATTAACCTTAGAACAGACTCCGTTTTTCTTGAACAAGTCACTCAGTGGCTTGGTGTGCTAGGAAACACATATAGAATGGAGGCGGCCAACCTATCAAACCATAGAGTACTTCGCACATGCGTGACTAACTTGGGACGATTCTAGAGGAAGCAAAAACAAGCTTTCTCAAATTCACGGCGGCAACTTGTATCAAATGCACATGAATTAGAGGAAGTCACTTCTTTCATCCAAACATATGCTTCATGAGCTAACATGAATACATACTTTCAAAACTTTCCAACATTAGCTTAATGTTCAACAAAATCATGCAGAGGTAACATGTTGCCCATGGGCTCGACAACAATTCATCGAGGTTTCCCTATAGATGGGGTTCCATAATTATGTGAACAAGGTGATAGCATTGGTCAGACCAAAAGAATATAATGGTGTGTGCTCGAGGAATAACCACGAGTAAGACAACATTACGAATATCGTTGGTTCTGATTTGATTTGACGATAGCCCATACTCAAATCAAAGATTGGTAAGATAATAGATCCAACAACTGATCACGAGTGTCAATCCTGAAGATACCATCTTTCTTCGATACACACACAAACAAAAGATATCCCTTTGAATGAACCGAGTCAGATAAAGCTTTTATCTTCCAACTCTCCAAGTTATTGTTTAGCTTATCCAACTATTTCAGGGGTATCCAACACAGATCCTTGGAGAAAGGGTGGTCTATGGAAAAACCAACTTGATCACGAACTCAACATAGCGGTCAGGTGACAACCTGGTAATACTTTCGAGAAGATATTCGGAAAATCACGAACCTCCGATATGTTATTAAGCTCGAGAACAATCTTGCTTTTCAAGGCAAGACGACATGATCAGAAGAGCAAGGGATTCAATCCTAACTCAAAGATCGAAGAGTGCACCAGAAATACGGACAAGGTAGCACGATAAATCCTAGAATAGTGATTCGATAACCAACACGCTAAGAATGATATTAATGTCCATTAACTACCAAGCAACACGGTTGCTAGGACTATTGATCTCACACATCACAGATCACTTGTCGGCATTCTGGTTACGACAACACGAAACCGAGGAATGAAAAATGATGGCAAGAAGTATCACTACATCAAGAATTCATGAGAGATGGTGCAATTCTCATGACAATCCTGACATAAAGGGGGTAATACTCCGAGGTAGAACAGAACAAAAGCTGGATTGGCATTTTGATCTGCGGAATACAATTACTTTGACCGGTCCAAGAAATGGATGAGGTGTTGGAGTTTGTTTCTCATAGTCATTCCGGAATAGAATGGATTCACGGACCACAAGGATAATAGGCATCGATAACACGAATGCACAACTAGTCCTGACTATCAATTGATAGACAGGGGTCAGAATACAACTAAAGAGAGACAACTCAAAGGAACATATGGTTTTCTGAGTTGCGGATGCATAGATTTAGTATTTCAAACAAGTTCAACATATTTCTTCTAGATAATCCATCTGGAGAGGTAGAATTGGCAGAGTCACAACATAGAATGGAGAACTCATCAAGAGCACTCTCATTGTGACCTTTTGGTTCAGAAGAAAATTTGCCATGATGCTTCATGGTATTGGAAGAATGATATACGACGAACCTCGAGGGCTATCACAAAGGTTACTAATATCCTGAAGGAACGAGCAACACTATCAACATGAGGTAAGTAGAAAGAATCTTGGGTTCAAAACCCAGGAATAGAATGCCTACTAACTAAATGGCATCACGGGTTGCTTTCGAGAATAATGGCCAGAATCATCACACTAGGGATACAAAGCATTTCTAGATTACTGAGTGGTTCTCTAAGACGCCTAGGGTCATAATAATGGCTTCAACATATACGCCGAGGCAACGGAGTACCTCAACTCGATGATTAGTGTGGTTAATCTGGCCCAAAGGAACATCGAGAATGGAAAGAAGGGGTTTGCATATGCATCAGACTATTTAGAAACCTGGGATGACTCGGACAGCATAACGGCTGTAAATGCTCAAAAAGATTTGAGACATCCTGCAAAATGGTGGCATAACCACTTAGCATCGCAATATCAAGGTTCTGAGATCAACTATGAACACACGGAAGTAGTAGGAACTGAACTGAGCTTGAACCCATCAATCTTATAAGTCTACGGATTAGTAACACGTGACCCTGATAGAAAGAAGAGAAGCCTAGTTCTTAGACCCCGTAGAAAAGATAGGATGACTCAAATGAGAAGGACATAAGGTATAAGGAGTAAAAAGGTCCTTACGTTCCCTTCCACAATCAATTCCGTTATATAACTAAAGCATTTCTAGACATGACTTCGACCAGTTTATCTTGGTACTCCTACAGGCAGTCAGGCTCTGATACCAAAGCTGTCAGGACCCCGATTCTAAGTCACACCGATCTAGCATGTAACACATCATATCACTTTGCGGCCTCATGCACGGGATTCCCACGGGTGCCACCTTACCTGGCCCTGGACCGTTTGCGCCTTTTGGCTCACGTATATGATAGTGTTGCTAGCATCCATATGACAGAGAACCCGGGCCGACATGACTAGTAGTGAATCCAAAGTGGCACTAACTTACAGGGACGGGCATACATGACCCAGCAATCAACGTGTCGGTCATCAACTTATGAACCCATGTCATAGCAAGCTACAAGGACTTAAAGGAACAATGTGTGACATTTCCCCGAAGGAACAGACACAGGATCGAAGAAGGACACATGCTGGCCAGCCTAAGTGTTCCGGAGCAGTAGCAAGCTACCATGGCTCAGTGCAAGCAATAGGAGACATTTCCTGGTAAGAGAGGCTACCAAGAATAAACAACTAGGTTTTCGGATCCCACACATACCAAGCATTTCAATAACATACACACAATATGCTCGATGTGTGCAAATACAACATGGCATCACAACAAAACTCTATGACTCAAAGTATTTATTCATTACGCTCTGAGGAGCCAGATATTACAACATGGGTCTGATGACACAGCATTCAAGTCATAAAGGCAATAAGCACATGCGTAAGCTTAACTTGTCTGAGTACAGACAACTACAAATGAAAAAGGCTGAGAAGCCTAACTATCTACAAGACCCTCCCAAGGGTACAAGATCGTAGCTAAGGTAACAAGCTAAACGTCGAAGTCCACGTGGAACTACTAGTGAGACTGAAGTCTCTCTGCAAAAACATAAATTAAGCAAACGTGAGTACAAATGTACCCGGCAAGACTTATATCAGAACTAGCTACATATGCATCAGTATCAACAAAGGGGTGGTGGAGTTTAACTGCAGAAAGCCTGCTTTGACTCGGTGGCTAACCTGAACTATGACTACTGGTAACTCTTTTGAGGTGGCTCACACGAGTCCACATATTCACCATATCAATACACCAGTATGGATCTGCTCCCATCTCCCTACGAGAAGGCCATCCATAGCACTCACGCTTATCCTTTACCGCGGACGTGGCTATTCGAATAGATGATGTTAACCCTGGAGGGGTGTACTTCTTCACACGCGTTCACACCACTTACCGCCGTTTACACGACATGTACTCGACAACCTTCAAGCAGAAGCACAGCGAGGGTGTCGGCCACGACCTGACTAACCACACAAGTCCCTAGTCCAGGTTTATCGCCTACTCAGGTTCCATCCGCAGGGAGTCCGGCCGAGGTTTCCACTACGGCCCCGAACGATGTGTGCAGGGTTCCCGGGTCACCAAACGAGCGACTCCGTACATCGGGCCACGTGCCTACCACATCACAGCCCACCCCTAGGGTCAGTGCTGCACACGGCCTCCAGCATACTACAAACACCAGAAACTACTTGCAACTCCTGGACAGAGGACATGGGCAGTTAATAAGTCAAGAGGGTCCATTGGCTTTAGGCCCAACGCGTGGTAGTAGCTGATCTTAAATCACACATACAGATCTCAGTTCCGAAGGACGGTTCCAATGAAACAACCCACCGTGTACTCCTACATGGCCTCTCATCGATACCTTTACCAAATCCTGTTCACACACATAGCTCACACACAGTAGGACATGTTCATCACCATTCCAATTCATCCCCGATGAATCGGACCTGACTCAACTCTAAGCAGTAGCAGGCATGACAAACAAGCATGAATGAGTAGGCACATCAGGGCTCAAACAACTCCTAGTCATGCTAGTGGGTTTCATCTATTTACTGTGGCAATGACAGGTCATGCAGAGGAACAACTACCGCAGCTTGTAACAGTTGAATCGTTGTTGTCCTAATGCAGTAAAAGAGAGCAGGAGCGAGAGAGTGGGATTTTATCAGAATGAACAAGGGGTTTTTGCTTGCCTAGCACTTCTGAATATAGTGTAGCTCTTCATCGGTGTCATCAAACTCATCGCTAGAACAACATCTACTGAGGGGGGACAATTACCGACAACAGAGAGGAAACACAATCAATGCAATGCAACAATATGATGCATGAATGTGACATGGCAATATGCTATGATTTGAGCCAATGCAACTAGCAACACAATTAAATGAAGTTGGTTTGAACCCAAGGTTCAAATTCAAACTCCACATGTGGTTATTTAAATGCCATTCATTGGATTTGTCCTCAACAGTAGCCAAAAGTCGTTCTAACATGCATGAAAATCGTACAGATGGATAGATTGGATTTTTATGATCATTTTTCATATATAAATTATTCCATTTGGAGTTATGGTTGAATTAATATAATTTTTAGAAGTTTTGGGCATTTTCTGAAATTCATAAATCATTCTCTGGTTTATTTAAAATCCCAAAAAGCTTTACTGCGTAAGCATGACGTCAATGTGACTTCAGCAAGTCAACGGGTCGGCCCAGATCAAACCTGACCTGTGGGGCCCGCACGTCTATGTAATAGGGCAGGAAGAGAGGCTCACTAGTGGGGCCACATCAATGTTGACGTGGCAGGGTGAACTGCATGTGGGGCTGGCTGGTTTAATCTAAACTAAACAAGGAATAAATCCCAGGGTTAATTAGGGCGTGGGACCCATATGTCAGTGAGAGAGGGGGTTAATTAGCGGGGTCATCAGTGGCTAATGACGTGCCACGTCACCAGCCACCGGAGTTGGACTTAGGCGACCTCACAGTGCGGCGGCGGCTCGCCGGAATCGCGCTGTGGGCGTCGGCTGGACGTGTCGAGGGCACGGGCGATAGCCCTTTCTCCTGCACATCTAGCGGAGACAGCAGCAGGTCACGGGGTTACCGGAATCGACGCCGGCAACGAGCCAAGCGGCGGCTGGAGCTACTGGCGTGCTCAGGTTGGAGCTAGGGAGCACGTGGGGAGAAGCTGGTGCTGGCTATGGGCTCCTGGAGACGCGTTGAGTGCAGTTGTGTGCTCGGACGCGACCGAATCAAGACATGGCCGCGACGATGACATGGCCGGCGGTAGCGAGCTTCGGTTGCCTGGGACGACGGCTACGGCATGAGTTTGAGCAAGGGACAGGGGTAGAAAGAGCGGGGCTCACAAGCAGGTGGATGGTGCTGACTACAGGGTCGGGGAAGCATTGATTGTTGTGAATCGACGGAGGCGATCCACGGTGGCCGAGGGCGAACACGACGATGGTGGCGATGAAGCAGGGCCTCTGGGCGCCGCATAGCTCGGTGGAGAGGGCGAGGAAGGCGCGCGGAGCTTCTAGCTTCAGCAGCAAGGCGAGGGGTGGCTGGTGGCCACGAGTACGGTGGTCGGCGTCGGCGAGCTCGCTTGGTCGAGCTCGTGTTCTTGCGGGAGAGAGGGGAAATGGGTGAGAGTGAGAGGGTTGTGCACGGGGCGCACGTGGTGTCATCCGGGAGGTCCAGAGGGAGGCGTCAAGCAGGAGGTGGCCGGGGTGCGTTCTTGCGTGCGGTGGCCACGCGCCTCTCATCCTCCTGACGGGAGGTTGAGGGTGACTGGCAAGGTGGAGGTGGGCTGGGCTAGCGAGCTGGGCCGCCAGGTAAGCACATGTGAGTTTCTGCTTTGTTTAGTTTCTATTTTGTTTTCTTTTGTTTAATATTTTGCCATTGTTTGAAATTCAAAGCAATTTCAAAATAGTGACAAAAACCCTTTGAATATTTTCATGTTGCTGGATGGACTTTTCCAATAGCACATAAAACATTTAAAGGTTATTTGAAAATATATTCTATATAATATGGATATACTTCCAAATTCAAATACAATAATGAATTAAATTCAATGCCCAAAATATTCCTCAAAAATGTTCATTTATTTTGGTTGGTTGCAAGAACCTTGCCAAAAATATAAACAATTAATAAGATCATTTTGGAAAACATTGAATGCAATATTTCAGGATTCTTTGCCCTTTTTAAATTAAATTTTTGAGGCTTTCAAATTTCCTCAATTGAAGTTTCTTGAATTTAGACATGATGTATGGATGCTCTCTGATGCAACTATTGCAAACAAATTCTTGGGCTGTGACAAAATTAATTTGAATTTGGCTAGAAATTTCAGGCTGTATGCTGTTTGGGACAGATTTGGAGGCGGACTTGTGGGTCTACTAGGTTGACGTGTACGAAAGGCTTTGTCAACTTAGTCCACAAACGATTCTAGCAGCAGTGACCGTTGGATGTTAATCCAACGGCCGTGTTGCTTCTTCAATATATTATCTTCTTGCTCAAGCCGCCCAAACCAGCGCCAGTGGGACTGCCTGCTCCCGCCTCCCGTGGCCGGCTATGCTGCCGCACAGACCGCACCGGCCCACCCTACTCCATTGCTAGCCAGGCCATTCCTCTACTCACCCACACCACCTGTTATTTTCCCCCGACGGCAACCGGACCAGTAAACCCTCGTACTCCCCACTGTGTCGGCAACCACTGCTGAGTCTTCCCCGGCTCCGTGTCATTCCCTTCCTAGACCTCGCCATCGTCCACCGCCCAGGTGCTCTCGGCGCGCCGTGGTCAATGTGGTCAACGAACGACATCCATCGGACGTGGACTGTACATGGAGAGGCTAACAGCTGGGTCCACGGCCGCACACAAGGAAATGCCTCCTTATTACGCGCAAAATAATGATTCCTCCACCTAACATATGGGACCCACCAGAAGGGTCTCTGTATTTCGTGAAAAAAATGTTCCCCCCGCTGACAGGTCAGACCCACCAGCTATATCTTCGCATGTAAGGAAGCGCCTCCTTATTACGCACAGATAAATGAATACTCCCCCAGCTAGCTGGGACCTAACATTGTGGGAGGCTGACTTGTGGGCCTACTAGGTTGACGGGGACGGAGGGCTTTGCCAACTTAGTCAATATGAACGATTCTAGCTCCAGTGACCGTACGATGTCCATCCAACGGCCGTAGTGCTTCTTCAACCTCTGGTCTTCTTGCTCCAGCCACCCAAAGCAGCGCTGGTTGTGCCGCATGCTCCTGCCTCCCGTGGCCGGCTGTGGTGCCGCGTCGGCCTCACCGCCCACTACTATTCTCACCGCTGGCCAGGCCCTACGGCGACGACAGCTTCACACCGCAGCCGAACCAGTGAACCCTATTACTCTTCTCCGCGTGAGCATCCACTGCCGTGTCTTCCCCGGCTCCACGTCATCCCCTTCCTAGGCCTCGTCGTCGTCCACCGCCTTGGTGCTCTCGGCGCGGCATGGTCAATGTGGTAAATGAACGACTTCCATCGGAAGAGTACTGTACGTGAAGAGGCTGACAGCTGGGTCTACGGCCACAGCAAGGAAGTGCCTTCTTATTACACGGAAAACAATTATTCCTCCACCTGATAGCAGGGACCCACCGGACCGGCCACCATATTTCACGAAAAAAAGTTTCCCCCCTGACTGCTGGGATCCACCAGCTACATCTTCGCACACAAGGAAGTGCGTCCATATTACTGGCAAAAAAAGATTCACCCCCTGACTGCTGGGACCCACCAGCTACATCTTCGCATGCAAGGAAGTGCCTGACAGTCGGGACCCACCTGGTCAAAGCGTACATAGCGTTGTCATTCTGGTCGCGAACGTGTATGTTCATACTGGTTGATCGGTTTGTCTGCAGGCTGCAGCGATGAACCGTGGCCGTGTAAGGTAGGGCACATGTCGTAGTAGAGGCGCGCACGTAGCATCTACACGTACGTACAGCCAGGGTGCAAGAAAGTAAATACGGCCACGTACGTACATACGGGCGGGGTCTCGAAAGCCTACTTGTGCATACGTATGGCCAGGGCTCGTGTACATGGCTGGGTCAGAACGGAGAAACTGCGTCGTCGTCGTGTTCATGGTGAGACAACGGAATGCGTCGTGTTCATCGGGAGGCAATGGAATAAGTCGTGTTCATCGGGAACCAACCAGCTTGGACGGAACATCTGATCGAAACAAGGCCTGGCATACTGTAGAACAGAGGAAACGGCCTTTTGTTCTACCGGCCATGGTCGAAACAGGATCCTGTTCATCTGGAGGGTTCTGGCGTACCGCAAAACGGAGGAAACGGACTTCTCTTGGACCACCTACGGTCAAAATGGGGTCATGTTGATCAGGAGGGGTGTGGTGTACCACAAAACGTAGGAAACAGACTTGTGTTGGAGCGCTACGGTCGAAACGGAGATCATGTTCATTGGGAGGGGTGTGGCGTACCGCAAAACGGGACTCCACGGGATATTGTGCATCTCCACCATCGACTGCCTCCACGGGCTACAGTTCATCCACCGTCGACTGCCTCCACGGGCTACTGTTCATCCACCGCCGACCTCCTCCAGCCTCCACCTGCGACTGTTAATCCACAGGCTTCTGTTCATCGAGCCTCCACCGCTCCTCCACCGGCTACTATTCAACCAGCCCTCTCCACGGGGTCCTGCTCATCCACCCCTCCACGGGCTACTGTTCATCCATCCCTCCACTGGCTACTGTTCAATCAGCCCTCCACCGGCTACTGTTTAACCAACCCTCCATGGGGTCCTGTTCATCCATCCCACCACGGGGTGCTGTTCATCCACCGGCTCAATTGATCGGCGTTCTATTCATCGAGCGGCAACGGCCTCTACTACCACGGGGTCCTGTTCATCCAACCCCTCATCGGGACATGTTCATCCAAACACCCCCCAACAATGCTCACTATTCATCAACGGAAGGAGGCAGCAGTGTTCGATCGGCTTCAGTTAGCAGCAGTAGCGAAGGAATAACTTGGGTTCAGTTAACAACAAGGGATCGATCGATCGGGTTCAGTAATGTAGCTAGTGCAATCGCTTAGGTTCAGTTAGAGCCCAACACCTCGCTTGGGTTCAGTTAGAGCGCAACGCCTCGCACACACGCGCGTATGTGTATGAGTTAATGTGCAAACCTCCGTGCATCGCTCGGCCCCGACCACCCACGGTAACCGGGAACTCCTCGATATTTTCCTCACCCTCGCTTCTACCATAGTTTTTTCGGTCATGGACGGCCCAAACAATGTCATGCAGCTGCGTCTCCGGCCCGCCCAGGACGAAAAGCCCATTTTCTGTCATGATTTTTTGTCATAGAAGTAGGAGCCCACCACATCTATGATGATACCGTGTTTTGTCACAATTATCGTCATAGAAGTGTCATAAGCATGACAAAAAAATCGTTCGGCCCAAAATGTCACGGATGTTTTTTTTTGTAGTGTAGGTCCTTCCCATAAAGGCAAGTGTGGTTGCACTGGTCAGCCCGATTCAGTGGCACCATGACTCAGCCAACAGATGTTCAAGTTAATTTATATCCGATTAAACTTGAATGCAATAAGCTGAGCCATAATACAAAAACATGATGCAACTACAATGCATGAACATGATATCAACATAAGCATGAGGTGCAACGTAATCATCGAGCATAACCACAATGACTCATATATCCAAATGAGCATGGCATAGTGACGAGCATAATCATAACACTGCACAGGAGCATTGGATGACTACTAGCATCATGAATAAATACCATGCAAGAACACATCAAGAACACTACCAAGTAAGCATGTAACCAACTAGATGCAAGGAACATGCATAACCATGGTACTGTTAGCAGACAAAAAACATGCAACAGATGAGCATCACTACTACTAGAATGTGCTAGTACCAAGCAAGGCATATGAACATAAAACTAGCAAGTATCACAAGGTAATGAGATGCATCAGAACATAGCATGAAGGTGAACATGAAACCACGAGCATAACCGAAACAACGACAGCAGTGGCAAACAAGCAGACAGATAACAGGCAAACTTTTATTAAATATTCAAGTGGAAACCATGGCTACTGCATGTCTATCATGCAAGTGGTTGTTGTGGCTTGTCTGGGGTGACGGAGACTCCAGGAAGAAGTGCGGTGAAGCCGCGGAACGAAATGCCGGACGGTTCTCTCTCGAAGGGGGATGAATAGGGCAAGGGCGAAATGGTCATTTTCACCGTGGGACCACCTAGTGAAAATGGCACCAACAGAAAGAGCTCGATGAGACGAAGACGTGAGTGTTGGTTTCACCTCAATCGGAGTTACGATCGCAGAGTTATAAGGTGTAGAAGATCAGGAACTTTTCTCTAAAAAGAAAATTCATAGCCGGGTCCCTGAGTGGATAAGGCAGAGGCGCAAAATCGGAAATATGCTTTCTGAACTGGAAAACATACTTCGGGCTGAAGCAGAAAGAAATATGCTTTCATAACAGGAAATCGTATTCTGGGGAAAATACATTTTGGAATAGAGAAAGCGTGTTTCCGAAAATACGTCACCACTTACCATGTGGCCTAGAGCGGGGTCAACGCGGAGAGGATGATGGGTGGGGCCCGCAGGGAGGAGGGGGCCCGCCTGGCTCATGTCTTCTTCCTCCTTGCTGCCTCCCCGATCGGAGACAGAGGAGCGAGGCAGGGAGGAGGCCGGCGACGGGGCGGGCAGCTCCGGCCATCCCCGGCTCAGGCGAGAGGACCGGCTGGTTCGGGGTGGAGCACCGCGCCCATCCGGACGACAAGAGGGCGCCGGGGTGGACCAGGGACGACGGGGCTCGCGGCTACAGGGAGGCGGCAGAGGGCGGCGGCCATTCTTGGGGCACGGCCCTAGAGGGGCTTCGGCGAGGTGGAGAGGGGTGAGGATGGTGCCGGAGGGAGGGGAGGCGGTGGTGTGGTTGGAAGGAGGAGGAGAGGTCTCGGTGGCCGGATACAGGTCAGACCGAGAGGTGAGGGCGGCGGCCGGATCTTGCAAACGACGACCGCAGGAGCTCCGGTGACCAAATTAGAGGAGGGAGAGGTGCGCCGGGATGGAGAAGAGCTCGTGGAGGGATCAGGGAGGAGTGGAGGGGCTCGGTTCCCTCGATTTGAGCGAACTCCGATGATGGCCGTGGCGGACCGAAGAAGAAATGGCGAGGGGAGACTGCTCTGGTGGACAAGAGAGGTGGGGGAGGGAGTGGTGAGGAGCGGGGGACCTCGAGCACGCCTTAAATAGGCCGCAGGGAGGGTTCTAGAGCATCACAAGCGAGCTTGAGCAGTGCACTAACGGTGGACAGAGGCTGGGCGCGGCACGGGCATGGCGATGGCGACCACACCACAGCGATCCAGGGCGGGGCAGCGACGCAGGATGATGCAGTTGGTCATGAGGAAGCTGTAGCACATTAATGGAGGTCAAGACAACAAGGGAGACGACGGGAATAGTGGCCGGAACAAGCCAGAGCGCGAGTTTGGCTGATTCACCCCGTGGTCACCGCGTGAACTAGCATACGCAGTGCTACGTGATCGGCCACATCATGTCTAGGAGATGGACCATGTTACCCTTAGTCCAAATGAAGAAATAAATCAATGCAAGGGCAAAGAATTGATTTGGACGAGGAGCCAAAACATTTTGGCAGCAAGGTGTTTGTGCTGCAGGGAGACAAACACAGAAGGAGATAGACTCGGGGCTTTGGCATGGTGTTATCACACACTAAGATGATCACCTCTGCAAATTTGCAGCTCATTAGGATGAAGATAAGTGGTACTTGCTGTAGAATGCACCATAATGGCCAGAATTAGAGATTTGGATGATGCACTCACATTAAGATGCAAGTTGAGCCGAAATTGGGCATGGCCCAATGATTTGAAGATATGAAGATGCCCAAAATTTTTCAGGCCATTTGGATGAACCAAACTTGCACTTGCTTCACGATGCTTTGCTCTGGACAGAAACTTGGAAAAATTGCACAGGGTAATTGTCTAGATGAAATGGGCCAAAACTTGGTTGAGAGAGTTGATATGGATAGGAGAATGCCCTAGAAATTTCCTGCTTAAATGAAGCAATATAAAATATAGTTGCTTCACAAATTGAAAATCTGACTAGAAACTAAGATTTGGAGCTGGGATCACATAGATGAGTTACATGAACTAAAATTTGGTGGAGAGTGATGATTTGATCATATGAAGGACCTTGCAAAGTTTCAACTCATTTGGATATGCCTAGCTAGTACTTCCTTCACAATGATTTCCCTCAAGTAGGAACTTTGAAAATTTGCTCAGGAATATTTACTAGGCAAATTGAGTTGAATTTTGGCATGGGGCTATGATATGGACATGAAAAGATAAATGACACTTCCTTCTCAAACCACCACTTAGGGCAGAATCAGAAAAGGAATATTTGTGAATTATCTTTGATGATGCCAAGGAAGGATTTTCACATATTGGAGGAAGATCTGACCCAAAAAATTATAAGAATTATTTGGGAATTTTGGGAGTGACAGAAATATAGGTTGCTTCACAACCTAGGGTTTTAAAGGGTTATTCCCTTAATAGAAAAGGAATATTCCCTAGAAAAAGAATATGGTATTAGGTCAAGGATGAAAATGACATGATCTTACACTACTGGAATCAGCTAATTTGCCATCTGCAAGCTCTTTGCCGTCTGCTAGCTGACGGCAAAGAAGCTCTTTGCCATCAGCTACACGTAAGCGGACGGCAAAGAAGCTCTTTGCCATAAGCCACCTCTTTGCCGTCCGCCAGCAGACGGCAAAGAATCTTTGCCGTCCGCTGGCAGATGGCAAAGAGTGTGGTGGCCCCCACCCCCCGCTCGTTTGAAAAAATCTTAACGGCCCACCTCTTTGCCGTCCGCTAGCAGACGGCAAAGAGGCAAAAAGGCGGACGGCAAAGGCTGGCTGACGGCAAAGAGGGCACTTGCCTAACGGCAGGTACCCCCCCCCCGCCCGTTACTCACTTCGTCCTCGCGCGCCCTTCTCCTCCGACCCCGCCGCCGCCGCCGCCGCCCGCTGCCC